>NW_005871680.1:84525-117090 GCF_000147115.1 Myotis lucifugus | reverse complement strand
ACCTGTAACCTCCATGGTGGGTCTCCTCTATTCTTTGTTCTCCTCCTCTACCATGGAGGGTTCTCATCTTTCTACAGTCCCCCCTCCATGGAGGGTTCTCTCTCCTCCCTGACCTGTGCTGTCCATGGAGGGTCCCCTCTCCTCCCTGACCCGTGTCCTCCATGGAGGGTTCCCAATCCTCCTTACCTGTCCCCTCCATGGAGGATTCCCATCACCCTATGGCCCCCCCTTCATGGATGGTTTCTTCTCCTCCCTGACCCATCCCCTCCATGGAGGCTCACCTCTCATCCCTGCCTTCTCCTCCCTGTCATCTCCTCTCCATGGAGGGTCCCTTCTCCTCCCTGCCTGTTCCCTCCATGGAGGGTCCCCTCTTCTCCCTGCCTGTCCCCTCCATGGAGGGTTCCCTGCCCCACTGCCCTGCACCCTCCATGGAAGGTCCCCTCTCCTCCCTGCTCTCCATGGGGCCAGCTCTGTCTCAAAAGCCACTACTCAGTTTAAATATTTTGGGAGCCCTTCCCTGAGCCTGCTGGGGAGTCACCCTGCTGGGGAGCCCCCACCCAGCCCTAGGGGGTACACCAAGTCTTAGGTCACAGTACTAACAGAGGTCAGAATGGTAAGACAGGTCATAGAGATAACCTAGCAACCCTGCCAGGTCAGCCATGTGGGCCAACCTCTCAAATTTTCTTGTGTTGTTTAAAATCAGTGAATAAACATTTATTGACACCAACATACCCCAGGCACTCTACAGAAAGCACAGGAGGTGTGGCTCTCCCCGATGTCCTGACCCTCCGTAACCAGGTGTTCTTGACAGTGAAAACTGGGTGTGAGGGCGGGTCAGAGAAGCCAGGGAGGGACTCCACTTGAGTTGCTGGCTTTGAGGCTGGAGGAAGGGATCAAAGGCCAACATTTTTGAGAGCCCCCAGGAAGCTGGGAGTGGCTTTGGCAGGGACACAGAAGGAAACTGCCCCATAAGGAATGGATTCTGCCACCTCCCCATGAGCAGGCCCCCCCAAGGCCTCCTGGGAGGAGGGCAACCCAATGAACCGCCTTGGGTTTCTGACCCACAGCACCTGGGATCCCACACTTTGTCCTGTGAACCACTGTGTTTAAGGTCATTGGTCAGGGCACCAACAGAAATCCTTTGTGTCCCTGTGGTTCCCTAGTCATAATAAGCTAAGTCTGTTTTCTTTGTGGCTCTTCCTATCTCCTGAAATAAAGTGTTGCCTTGGTTCTTGTTCACCTGTCTGTCCCTCAGCCCCTCTCAGCACCTGAAAGGTGACCTGTGAAGTCCCTGCCCCCGAGACCCAGGTAGACAGCACACACTTGATGAATGAATTCCTCAGCAAAGAGCTCTTTTCTGATTTCATATTTGTAATAAACCTGATTCATTAACATGTACATACATATGATATCTTAATCCACTTTACGACATCCCACATAGATTCATGAATTTTTAAAATATCTTAATTATTTTTTGTCAAAAC
The DNA here is from genome assembly GCF_000147115.1 of Myotis lucifugus. Classification (NCBI taxonomy): domain Eukaryota; kingdom Metazoa; phylum Chordata; class Mammalia; order Chiroptera; family Vespertilionidae; genus Myotis; species Myotis lucifugus. Next base: position 115,606 of record NW_005871680.1, on the reverse strand, counting down.
CCCTGTCTCAATTTCTTGTTCAGAAATGCAGTAGCTGCTTTGTGACCTGCCTCAGGGAGGAGAGGGTTCTGACTGCAGAGCAGTTCACGCCAGGATGTTGCTCCTGTCCCTAGTCCTTCACAGGCCAGCCCTTTGGCCTCTGGTGGCCAGTTGACCCATGATGCGCCTTCACACCTCATCTCCTGTTCACCAGCCTGGTGTTGCTTCCTGTGTTGGGTACACGGTGCAATACACAGATCCAGTAACATAGAACCCCACACCTGAAACCTATATGTTCATGTTGACCAATGTCACCCGAATGTATTTAATAAATAAAAATATTTTTTAAAACACACACATTAGTTATTTTGCAGATTGAAACTGGTTCAGGGAGATGAAGTGACTGGTCTGAGGTTCCCCAATATTCCCACTGCCCATGATTCTGAATGCCCAGCACTTTCTTGTCGGTCTCCCATTAGACTTCAGTGGTCCTGCCTTTTAAAAATGCAAAGAAGCTAAAAAAAACAGGAAGCTTCAAACCTCCCTTTGAAAGCAAACTTTAAGTCAGCAGAGTGGAACATCTTCTCGGTCAATGTTTCTTTGCTTTTTGTTCATTCATTGGCCAAATGTTTATTTTACAGACCTATGTAGAACCAACCTTTTCAGTACTGGATCTCCCTCCCAGTAGGTGCCTAGGCCTGTGCTAGGACCAAAGAGTCCCCATTGCTGAGTGGGAATTCAGCAATCACTTTTGAGTATAATGGCTTGGGTCAATTTCTGGGTCCTCTATTCTGTTCCATTGGTCTATATGTCTGTTCTTGTGCCAGTACCAGGCAGTTTTGAGAACTGTGGCTTGGTAATATAGTTTGATGTCTGGTATGGTGATCCCTCCAACTTTGTTGTTCTTTCTCAGGATAGCTGTGGCAATTCAGGGTCTTATTTTATTCCAGATGAATTTTTGGAGAGTTTGTTCTAGATCTTTGAAATATGCCATTGGTATTTTAATAGGCATTGCATTGAATCTATAGATTGCTTTAGGTAGTATGGACATTTTAATGATGTTGATTCTACCAATCCATGAACATAGTATGTTCTTCCATTTGTTTATGTCTTCCTCTACCTCTTTTTTCAATGTCCTGTAATTTTCCGAGTATAGGTCTTTTACGTACTTGGTTAAGTTTATTCCTAGGTATCTTAATTTTTTTTGGTGCAATGGTAAATGGGATTGTTTTTTTTTCATTTCTCTTTCTGTGAGTTCATTATTGGTGTATAAAAAGGCCATAGAATTCTGGGTGTTAATTTTGTATCCTGCTACATTGCCAAATTCATTGATTAGGTCTAGTAGTTTTTTGGTGGAGTCTTTGGGCTTTTCTATGTATAATGTCATGTCGTCTGCAAATAAGGACAGTTTTACTTCTTCTTTCCCAATTTGGATGCCTTTCATTTTTTCTTCTTGTCTGATCACTATGGCTAGTACTTCTAGTACTGTGTCGAACAGGAGTAGTGAAAGTGGGCATCCTTGTGTTGTTCCTGTTCTTAGGGGAAATGGACTTAGTTTTTGCCCACTGAGTATAATATTGGCTGTAGGTTTGTCATATAGGGTTTTTATTATGTTGAGGTATGATCCCTCTATTCCCACTTTGCTGAGAGTTTTTATCAAGAAAGGGTGTTGGATTTTGTCAAATGCTTTTTCTGCATCGATTGATATTATTATGTGATTTTTGTCTTTCAGTTTGTTTATGTGATGTATCACATTTATTGATTTTCGGATATTGAATCATCCTTGCCTTCCTGGAATAAATCCCACTTGGTCATGGTGTATGATCTTTCTAATGTATTGCTCAACCCGATTTGCTAGGATTTCGTTGAGGATATTAGCATCTATGTTCATCAAGGGTATTGGCCTGCAGTTCTCTTTATTTGTGGTATCTTTATCTGGTTTTGGGATTAGGGGAATGCTGGCTTCATAGAAAGAGCCTGGAAATGTGTGTTGCTCTTCAATTTTTTGGAATAGTCTGAGGAGGATAGGTTTTAGTTCTTTGAATGCTTGGTAGAACTCCTCTGTAAAGCCACCCGGACCAGGGCTTTTGTTTGCTGGAAGATTTTTTGATCGCTGCTTCAATTTCTTCGGTAGTTATCTACCTATTCAGGTTTTTTGACTCTTCTTGGTTGAGTTTTGGGAGCTTGTATTTTTCTAAGAATATGTCCATTTCATCTAGGTTGTCCATAGAATTTTGTTGGAATAGGGTTGTTCATAGTATTTTTTCATAATTGTTTGTATTTCTGGGGGATTGGTTGTTATTTCACCTCTTTCATTTCTGATTTTTTTTATTTGGGTCCTCTCTCTGCTTCTTGGTGAGCCTGGCCAGAGGTTCATCAATCTTGTTTATCCTTTCAAAGAAACAGCTCTTGGTTTGTTGATCTTTTGTATTGTTTTTTTTAGTCTCTATGTCGTTTATCTCCACTCTGATCTTTATTATTTCCTTCCTTCTCCTTACACTGGGCTTTTCTTGTTGCTCTTTCTAACTCTGAGTTGTAGGGTTAGATAATTTATTACCATTGTTTCTTGTTTTTTGAGGCAGGCCTGTAGAGCTATGAACTTCCCTCTCAAGACTGCTTTCATTGTGTCCCATAAATTTTGGTTTGTTGTGTTTTCATTGTCGTTTGTTGCCATGATGCTTTTTATTTCTTCTTTGATCTCTCTGGTAACCCAGTCATAGTTTAATAGCATGCTATTTAGCCTCCAGGTGTTCGGGGGTTTTTTTTATTGTTTTTATTGTAGTTAATTTCTAATTTTATGCCATTGTGATTTGAGATGATGTTTGATATGATTTCTATCTTCTTGAATTTGAAGAGACTTTCCAGTGACCCAATATATGGTCTATCTTTCAAATGACCCATGTGAACTTGAGAAGAATGTATATTCTGTGGCTTTGGGGTGAAATGTTCTGAAGATGTCAATTAATTCCATCTGATCTAGTGCATCATTTAGGATTGATGTTTCTTTGCTGATTTTTTTTTTGTTTAGAGGATTTGTCCAATGGTGATAGTGGGGTATTAAAGTCCCCTACTATGACTGTATTGCTATCAATCTCTTCCTTGATATCCTCCAGAAGTTTTTTTTATGTATTTGGGTTTTCCTGTTTTGGGTGCGTATATGTTTACCAGAGTTATATTTTCTTGTTATATTGCTCCCTTTAGTATTATGAAGTGGCCTTCCTTATCCCTTGTTATGTCCTTCACTTTGAGATCTAATTGGTCATATATAAGTATTGCTACCCCAGCTTTTTTTTCATTTCCATTCGCCTGAAAAATCTTTTCCCATCCCTTCACCATCAGTCTGTGTGAGTCCTTTTTTCTGAGGTGGGTTTCCTGTAGACAGCAGATATATGGGTCCTGTTTTCTTATCCACTCAGCTACCCTATGTCTTTTGATTGAGCATTTAATCCATTAACATTTAAAGTTATTATTGATAGGTATTTGTTTGTTGCCATTTTTATTTTTTACGGCTGTGTTCCTTCTTCATTTCCTATTACTTCTTTTTACAGCAGACCCTTTAGCATTTTCTTGCGTTGCTGGTTTGGTGGTAAGAAACTCCCATAGTCCTTTTTTCTCTGTGAAGCTCCTTACTCCCATAGTCCTTTTTTCTCTGTGAAGCTCCTTATTTCACCCTCAATCTTGATTGATAGGCTTGCTTTGTATATTTCATTCCATTCCCTTCTTGCCTGATGTGTTTCTGTTGAGAAATCAGTCACTAGTCTGATGGGGGATTCTTTGTAGATAACTTTCTGTCTCTGGCCACTTTTAAGATTCTTACTTTGTCTCTGTCTCTGGCCACTTTTAAGATTCTTACTTTGTCGTTGGTGTTTGCCAATTTAATTATAATGTGCCTTGGTGTCGGTCTTTTGGGGTTCATTTTGTTTGGGACCTGTGAGCTTCTTGGATTTGTGTGTTTTCTTTCCTATATCAGGGAAGTTTTCTGTCATTATTTCTTCAAACATGTTTCTATTCCTTGCTCAGTTTCCTCTCCTTCTGGCACCCCTATTATGTGGATGTTGTTTCATTTCATGTTGTCCCAAAGTTTCCTTAGGCTCTCCTCCTGTTTTTTAAGTTTTTTCTTTTTCCTAGATGTTGCTGTGCTTGGGTATTTTTTCCTACCTTGTCTTCTAGCTCACTGATGGCAGTCCTCTGCTTCTTCTAGTCTACTGTTGATGCTTTCTATTGAGTTCTTTATAGCAGCGATGTCATTTTTCATTTCTTCTTGGTTCTTCTTCATTTCCTCTTGGTTCTTACACATATTGTTGAATTTGTCTTCTATTCTTTTCAGCCACCTTATGACCATTTCTCTGCATTCTTTCTCTGACATATTGCTTGCCTCCTTTATGTTTACTTCCTTTTCTGGTGATGCCTCCTTTTCTTTCATTTGTGGGCTATTTCTTTGTCTCCCCATGATCTCTCTTCTCCGGGTGTCTGGTTATGTAGCTCTTTCTCTCCGTCCAGCTCTGCACACAATTCTCCAAACATCTCTTCTTCACATCCTTTTTCCCCTGGCACTAAGCAGCCGGCACACTGGTAAAATCCGAGGCTGCCTTTTTGCGCCCAATCCAGCAATGGGATAGTTTTTAGAGCTCCCTTCTGCCAGCAGCCCTGTGGATCCCCTTCCACACTTCCGGATCTCCTGGCCCCAAAGGCCGCGGGCTTTGTGGGGCGCAGACTTCCCCGTAATGCATTCCTCTCTCCAACCTGGATTGCAGTCCTCACCTTTCCCTATGGAGAGAAAATACAACAAAACAAACAGCTAAACCAAAAAGCACAAATAAAAAACAATCAGAAAAAAGGGGGGCAGAATCTGTAGGGCAGAGCTCAAATACAGAAAATAAAGTTAAGGAATTGGATGAATAGGGGATGGACCATGGTGTAGTATAGAGAATGGAGAACAAGAATGAGTGGATAAGAAGAAAAAAAGTTTTAATTATTTATTTTTTAAAAGGAGAATAGAGAAGAGAGCAGATAGGCCTGAATTAAGGAAGTGAAACTAATTAAAAAATTAGGAGAAGAAAAGAGAGGAGAGAGAGAAAAAATGAATAGCAAAAATAAAAGAGAAGGGGAAATGGAGTAGGAGTAGGGAAGAGGAAATTAGATATATGAATAAGCCAAGAGAGACTACAGTAATAATAACACATCAATAAAGCAGAGTAATAATAACACATCAATAAAGCAGATAAAGAAGACCAATTTTTAAAAAGAGATCAAAAGAATGAGAGAGAAAAACTAAAGCAGGAAAGAAGAAGAAAAACAGGATACAAAAGGGAGAATCAGGAAGAAAAAGGTGAAAAAAAGAAAAATAAATTAAAATTTTTTTAATTTAAAAGAAAAAATAATAAGTGTTATTTGCTTCAGCCATATTTTAATACCCCAAAGGGGCTAGTTTAGGACCCCACTCTTCTGTTCTAGCTGCCAATTCTGGGCTTCCTGTTAGGTAGTTATGTGCTGACCACTGTCAGGCACTGTCTTTGTGTTGAAGCTCCTAACAATCCACTGCTCTTATGTTTGTGTCTGTCTCCACAGCCTTGGCTGCAAGAAGGTGGGACCAATCAGCCCACTTTGCCAGTCTGCCAGCTCTCAGTCTTAATCACTTGCTTTTGTTGATTTGTAGAGATAGAGGGGAATGGAGAGGGAGAGAGAGATAGAAACATTGATGAGAGAGGAACATCATTGATCAGCTACCTCCCACACACATCCTCACTGGGAATTGAGCCCACAACCTGGGCACATGCCCTGACTGGGAATCAAACTGGAGACTTCTTGGTTCCTGGGTCCATGCTCAACTGCTGAGCCACACCAGTTGGGCCAATCTTTCATTTTTCAAATACTCTCAACATCATTTTTACAAAAGACAGACCAGCCTGACCCCAATTAAGTAAAGAAGCACATATTGCAGAATAAGCAAGTTTGCCTCAAACAAGATCTTTAATGACTTCTATTGACCACCCTCCATGTCTCCATTGTGCTGCTGAGTAGTGAGAAGTCAGTATTTGAGACTCCTCAGGTCGTCAGTGTACAATCAATAGCATTTATTAAACAGGAAGCTATTACCCTTCATGTCTGTATGGGCAGTGGAGGTGAGGAGACAACAGGCAATGGCTCTTTGCTATCAGGGAGGGTGTCCACTATCCCATCCCCCTTCAGTCCCTTGTATCCCTACTGTGCATGGCATGGCAGCAGTGCCAAGGACACCAGCCAGCTTCCTGATTAGTTGCCAGCAGAATCACCCCTGTCTGAAAAGAAGGCCACCTGCAATCCAGAGCGTCCACATTCTTCTGGGAACACATGGCCCCCTGCCCATCGCTTAACAAGGTCCTTCAAACAAAGCCACTTCAGCTGCACACTCTTACAAGCTGTCTGTTAAGATACACAGTGGGGCCGAAACCGGTTTGGCTCAGTGGATAGAGCGTCGGCCTGCGGACTGAAAGGTCCCAGGTTCGATTCCGGTCAAGGGCATGTACCTGGGTTGCGGGCACATCCCCAGTGGGAGATGTGCAGGAGGCAGCTGATCCATGTTTCTCTCCCATCGATGTTTCTAACTCTCTATCTCTCTCCTTTCCTCTCTGTAAAAAATCAATAAAATATATTAAAAAAAAAAGATACACAGTGGGGAAAAAATGGTAGCCCTGCCACTTTCCAATTATACAGTTAAGGATTCAAACTGGAAATTAGGTTTATAACTTCCAGCACTTTTGTCTCACAAATCAATGGACTTGCTGTTTTCCATGCATTTGTTCAGTATCAGCACCAACTAATCATTAAAGATCTTTATTAATCTCCATAAAAATGGTGCTGAAATAGTTCAATTGTTAGTTAATTTTCTTGACTCTTATGATGCATCCTGGAACAATTGAGTGCCATGTACACTGATGGGGCAAAAGCAATGGCAGTACCTCAACCAGATCAAAGAGTGGCACCAAACTGCATTAGTAGGAATTGTATTCACTATCACACACTCGTCATGAAAAGTGCCAGTTTCAGTTAAGAATATTCTGAACAGCCCTGGGTGGGTGGCTCGGTTTGTTGGAGCATTGTCCATACACTGAACGGTGGTGGGATTGGTTCCCGGTCAGGGCACACAGCTAGGTTTCAGGTGAAATCCCTGGTCAGGGCATGTGCAGGAGGCGGCCAATAGATGTTTCTCTCTCAGATCAATGTTTCTCTCTTTCTCTTTCTCTCTCTCTCTTCCCCTTCCTCCCTCTCTAAAATCAATAAACATATCCTTGGGTGAGGATGTTTTCTCAATCACAAAAACAGAATATTCTGAATAAAGCAGTAGCCATTATTTGTTATTAAATCTTGACTATTGAAAATTCATATATTTATAACATATAATGAAATTGAATGTTACAAACATTACACATTTGTATTTTAAAGTAAATGGGGGGAAAGTAGATAAGATCACATTTTTGCAAAATTTCGCAAAAGAAGAAATTCATGACGTGGAATGTCACTGTACTAAATTAAATAAAGCGTAGCCCAGAAAAGAAAGAGTCAGAAAATAGGAGAGGGAAATGCATGCACATAGAGTCTGCTGGCAACTTGATCTTGGACTTCCAGCCTCCAGAACCATGGGAAGTAAGTCTCTGTTTAAGAAGTAATGTTGTTCTTCTGGTCAAGATGACAGAGCAAGAAAGCACTCTGTTCACCTCTTCCTGTGATTCCAGTCAAATTACAAATAAATGATCAAACAGTAGTTCTTGTAAACCACCTGAAGACTAGGTGAAGAGAAATTCTATAACATGATCTAAAGCAGAAGCCACGTTGAGACTGGAAAGAGGGGCAAAGACGAACAACAGCTGGTTCCCCACACACCTGTGGCAGGTAAGAATTGGGAGGGATATCCCAGCAGTGAATGTCCCCACTGAGGAGCAAGGGGTTTCAGCCCCAAATCAAACTCCCAGCCGACAGCACCAGTGTCAGGAAAAAGAGTTCCCACGGTGGCTGGTTGTGAAAATCAGTAGGAACTCAGTCCCGGTGAGATGGAGGGCTGCTATAGGCCCAGGCATCCTCCTAAAGAGCTTGAGCACAGACACACCTGCTCACCAAAACCCGTCCAAATTCCAGTAAAGGGTCAGGAGTTTGAAAGGCACCAGGCACATGTGGGAGGGACTGAATTGTCTGGCTTCATGGCGAGGTTCGGTGGAGCAGCTTTCTGCTAGAATAAAGTGATGGCAGGACCCATTGTTCCTTTGTGAGCCCTCTCCCTCACCTCCCACATATACACAGCCTGCAGTTAAAGGCTGGTGCCAAATGTGAGTCTCCATTAACCTGCCCCACACCGGTGGTTCTCTTGCCCCACCCAATTCATAGGCCTGCCAGAATCTCTTTCAGAAGTTAACCCACACAAGTGACCAACCTGGGCCCACACTATGCAGTTTTCTAAAATCTATCACAGGTTCGTAAATCCCAAACAAGCAACAGCAGACCTCGGCAGGCCCTGTACCTTTTGCTAAGCAGCCCTAGTGGTAGCCAGCCTCAGTTCACAGCACAACCACTCCCGGGTGCCACTAAACCCAGCAGAGGCAACAACCAACCACAGATCATGTTGTAGTTCCAACCGTGTGGCCCCAGGCCAAACACAAATAGGGGCTGACCTGAACCTGCACCAGAACCCCTCCCAAAAGGCTCTAGTATCAATATGCCTGGTGGCTGTCTTCAGACCACACCGAAGAACCACCCACCTAGCCCCAAAAAGGAAACACCAAAAGGTGAACATGGCCGGCACTGGCCATGCTCAAATGAATCCCACTCAAATTCCACACAACAGCTGTCCACTGTAGTGATGACAAGTCTTCAAAAGCAGTAACCCTGAGTGTCAGTTCCACCAACACATGTGCCAACAGCAATCGGGGCTCAACTACCACAGGAGAGCACACAAAATCCACTGGTGGGACACCCTTGGAGATTTGCTTAGGAAATCAGGGAGACTGTGCCACTAGGACTCACAGGACACCTACTACATAAGGCTGCTCTGCCCAGACCGGAACACATAGCAGATCTACCCAATATATAGAAAGAGACACAGGGTGGCAACCAAAATGAAGAGAAAAAGAAATATGTCCCGAATGACAGAAAAGGACAAAACTCCAGAAAGAGGACTCAACAATGGGGACAAGCAATCTACCAGATGCAGATTTCAAACACCGCTCATAAGGATGATCAGCAAACTTAGGGGAAGAACAGATGATCTCAGTGAGAACTTTAACAAAGAGATAGGAAATGTAAAAAAGGAGACAGAAAACATGAATGAGAACCAGTCAGAAATAAAGGGTACAATGACTGAAATGAAGAATACATAGGAATCAATCAACAACAGATTAGATGAAACCCGAGGACTGAATCAATGATATGGAAGTCAAAATAACAGAACACACACAAAGAGAAAAGAAAAAAGAACTCCCCCCGCCTCGCCGAAACCTGTTTGGCTCAGTGGATAGAGCTTTGGCCTGTGGACTGAAAGGTCCCAGGTTCGATTCCGGTCAAGGGCATGTACCTGGGTTGCTGGCGCATCCCCCGTAGGAGATGTGCAGGAGGCAGCTGATCGATGTTTCTGGCTCTCTATCTCTCTCTCTTCCTCTCTGTAAAAAATCAATAAAATATATTTTAAAAAAAAAGAACTCCCCCCTAAAATGTGGGTGGTTTCAGGGACCTCTGGGGCAACATCAAGAATAACAACATTCACACCACAAGGGTAAAAGGAGAAGAGAGTCAACGGATTAAAAACCTACTTGCAGAAATAATGATAGAAAACTTCCCTAACCTGGTGAAAGAAATAGACATACAAGTCCAGGAAGTGCAGAGTCCCCCCCCCCAAAAAAAAAAAAAAAATGAACCAAATGAGGCCCATGCCAAGACACATCATAGAATTAGCATGCCAAATGTTAGAGAATCTGAAAAGCGCACTAAAAGAAAAGCAGATAGTAATGTAAACCAGAGCTCCCATAAGACCATTAGCTGATTTCTCAACAGAAACTTTGCAGGCCAAAAGGGATTGACACAAATATTCAAAGTGACAAATATCAAGGACCAACAATCAAGATTACCAAGCAAGGCTATCATTTAGAATCAGCAGGCCAACACTCTATCCACTGAACCAAACTGGTTTTGGCCGATTGCTTACAAATTTTGACACAACCTTGCATTTGAACATGAGTGTGTTTTCATATATCTATATACCTACTATTATATAGATGTCACACCTGTGACAGGTAAAAACAAGCTTTTTTAAAATTTCTTTTAAAATATATTTTATTGATTTTTTACAGAGAGGAAGGGAGAGAGACAGAGAGTCAGAAACATCGATGAGAGAGAAACATCGATCAGCTGCTTCCTGCACATCTTCCACTGGGGATTGTTATGCCCAGATTTCAAGATCCCTACAGACCAAAAGGGAGCCAGCCAAGTCCGATGCAAAAGTAGAGAGTCCTTTATTATTAGTAGTACAGACCCGGGTCTGGCTCCCAGCCCCCTCTGACACAACAGCAAGAAGGGGGGAGAGAGAGCACCATGAGAAAAACCAGGGTTTTAATAGGGGGTTGAGTGAGGGGACTGTGGAGCCTGCCGATTAGCAGGCGCAAGCCGGGTCTTGTTCCTGGGTGTGGCAAGCAGAGGCTTAGACTTCCGGGAAGAAGCTCCTTGCCAAGCACGTGGCTGCCCCCAAATGGAGGACACAGGATAAGATGGAGGGCATAGTCCTCGCCCTTTCAGGGATGTGCTCGCAACCCAGGTACATGCCCCTGACCAGAATTAAACCCGGGACGCCCCAGTCTGCAGGCCAATGCTCCATCCAGTGAGCCAAACCAATTTTCGCAGCATGCTTTTTTGGAAAAGCAGGGCCATCTGTAGGATGTAAAAGCAACCCACACTATACTAAATATTTTACGATTCCATTTCAATGTTTCTGCTTACAATTATAAAGTGTAGATAAAATTAACCAGAAATATGCGTGTCCAGCTGCAAAACAATCGATCAGCTGAGATATTCTTGCATCAATTGCTGGCAATTGGGAACGGAAAGGTGCCGGTTGATCTGACCTTATGACGAATTTCATTGCCTCATAACTTCTGCAATTTAGTGACATCAAAAGAAGAATTGGTTGAAAAAGTATTTCCCAATATTCAAACCGATTATAAGAATCAAAATTGGCTGAGTGAACGAGTTATTCTTGCAGCCAAGAACAAAGACGTCCACAACTTAACAATATCATTCATTCTAACATTCAAAGCAAGGCAGTCACATACAAGTCCGTCAACACTGTTGTGGTAGCAGATGAAGCGGTTAATTATCCAACAGATTTCTTGAATTCACTCGATCTGACAGGGATGCCACCACACACACTGCAATTGAAAATCGGTGTGCCAATTACCGTGTTGCGAAATGTCAACCAGCCAAAGCTTTGACAGGCACGTGGCTTGCAGTAAAAAAAATTAATGAGCAATGTCGTAGAAGCAACAATCTTGACAGGACCTTTCAAAGGTGAAGATGTCCTCATTCCTCGCATTCCTATGATTCCAACGGATATGCCATTTCAATTTCAGAGATTGCAATTCCCAATTCGATTGGCGTTTGCAATCACCATCAACAAAGCTCAGGGCTAATCTTTAGAATTCTGAGGTTTAGATCTAGATGCGGATTGCTTCTCACATGGACAATTAGATGTTGTGTGTTCAATAGTTGGCAAACCAGACAATCTCTATATCTGCACAGACAATGGAACAACACAAAATGTTGCATACCCACAGGCATTGTGAAATTAAGCATATTAGAAACGTGTGCTTTCTCTTGAGCCACAGCAATACGTGGCTGGGTACAGCATATATATATATATATATATATATATATATATATATATATATATATTTCCGTAGCCTGTTTGGTTCAGTGCATTGAGCATTGACCAGCCTGTGGACCAAAGTGTCCCGGGTCCGATTCCAGCCAAGATCATGGACCTTGGTGGCAGGTTCTTTGGGCCCTTGCCCTGGTTGCAGGCAACCAATTTTTGTGTTTCTCTCACATCGATGGTTCCCTCTGTCTTGCCCTGTATCTTCCACTCTAAAAATCAATGGAAAAATATCCTCAGGTGAGGATTAATAGGAACAAATATGTGTGTGTGTGTGTGTGTGTGTGTGTGTGTGTGTGTGTATTATTGATTTTAGGAAAGAAGGAAGAAAGGGAAGGTGCTGGGGTCCAATCCCAGTGGGTCCAGGGGTCCCCAAAGGTGTGGACAGAGTCGGCAAAGAAGGAATGACACGGAGACAGCTTCAGTTGATCAGCAGCCTAGTCAGGACCTCTAGCCAGGATCTCCAGCCAAAGTTCTGGTCGGAGTTCTGGTTAGGAACTGATGAGGATCTGATGAGGATCTGATGTTTATTGTCTTGTTACATCCGTATTTATACCAGCCGATTTTAATCCTGTCAATTTCTATTACAAAGGTTAGGGCGTTTCTTATCTCCATTCCAGGGAGTAAAGATTATGTAGCTTAACTACCCGCCTGGCACTTAATTAAGGGGTTGTATCCCCTCCCTAACCTCAGGGAAAAATCCCCACCTGGGGAAACAACCTTTCTCAGAGAGGTGACCTTGATTAAAACACATGGCACTAAGGAGAGCAAACATATTAAGAACAATATGCTATATATGCCAGGTCCCTTGAAACATATGCTGTGCAGATGTTTCTTTCCTGCAGCGACTGTGTCAAGCAGCAAGGATGGAACGGCTTCCGGCAGCAATGTAGTGGTAAAGTGGAAAGAAGTTAACTAGAAGAGGACGTTCTGCCGGGAGAAGGCGTGAGCCTGCAAGCGGGCCGCGTCAGAACAAAGTCTTGCAAGCGAGACTTATTGTTCCAAGGCAGAACTTTCCTTGACATGATGAATAGTCCATGAGGGCATAGAAAATTCAGGGGAGGGTGCACTGCTGCAGGTGGAAAGAATCTTTGTATAATATAGGAAATTAATAGTGTAATGTATAACCTAGCTTTGATGATTTCATAAAGCATGTTTGTTAATCTTTGTCACTTGCTGTACCCCATTGTTAATCATTGTCACTTGCTGTACCCCATTGTTATTTGCTGTGCTCACCCCCAATAAAAGCCATGAGGGATCAGAGGATCTTTGCTATTCGCCTGAGCGAGCGGTAGCCCTCTGCTTCTCCGTATCCTGTCGTCCGACTCATCTCTGCGCCTCTGTTCACCAAGAACATCAATATCTGGCGCCACGAGCAGGGACCAGGGGTGAGTCTAAGGGGCGTGGGACCAAAAGGGAGATGCCAGCGCCGAGTACGCGGAACTTTCGGCAATAGAAGCAGAGTATGGGGACTAGCCCGTCGATGCAGAGTCAATATATAGCTGTCTTGAGATCATTGTTAAAGAGTTCAGGGGTAAAAGTGAAGAATGAGGCTTTTAAAAAATTGTTTGAAGCAATTCAGCAGCACTGTCATTGGTTTAACCCAGAAGGAAAACAGCAGTTAAATCTTAAATTGTGGAAACAAATTGGAAGGTCATTAAGAAGGGCTCACCAACAGGGAAATGCTATAGAGGCTGATGTATGGGATGTTTTTAATTTAGTAACGTTAGCTTTACAGCCTTTTCAGTCTGATTCTGAAGATTGTAAAGAAATTCCTATGAAGTCACAAAGTGCTGCTCCAGGAGCTGAATGTTTAAATCCTGAGCCTCTCCCTCCTGGGAAATCACTACCACCCGAGCCGCTCCCGTTAGAGGTCACTGAACCGAGGGAGTCAAATAAAGGACAGAAAGCTAGGGTTAAAAATGAAGTAGGGGGTTATGAAAGAATAACCTCAGCCAGCGATTCAGAGCTGGATGATTCATCTTCTGCTGGTTCAGAAGATGATCGATGCCCTCGCCCTAAGTTAAGGAAAAGAAGAGTGGCGAGAAGGGAAACAGAGATGAAGGAACTTTTAGGGAGTTTAAAAGAATTATTACTTACAGTAGTAAGGAAAAGAAAGAGAATAAAAGCCCTCAGGAGTTGGCTGCACCGCCGCCGAAAAGTGAAAGTAAAGCGGCACTAGCCATTAATCTGGCGTTAGCAGCTGAGCCTCCACCCACCTCCTGAGGACACAAAGAGCTGCTAATGCTCAATACCCTCAAAGGTTATATGTATTATTAATTATAATATTATATATAATTACATATGTTATTAATTTTTATATATTAATTAATATAAAATTAATTTATACAGATTATAAATTAATTCCTTATACTTGGAATGCTATAGCTAAGGCAGTATTAGCCCCAGGGCAATATCTGAAATTTAAATCCTGGTGGTGGGAAGAAGCCAGGAGAGTGGCGATGATTAACGCCCAAGAAAACCCACCTAGATGTAATTTTGACCAGTTAACAGGAACTGGAACACATAGTAGCTTACAGCAACAGGTGCTGTTAGAGAATGCTGTTATTGCACAAATTAGAACTTGTTGCTTAAAGGCTTGGTCAAAAATAGAGGAGGCTATCATCCCAGTCCAATCATTTTCTAAAGCTACATAAATAATATTAATATAATAATAATAATAATAATCTTATTAAAATCTTATATAAATAATTAATAATAATTCTAATCTTCTTGCTGATGCATTAAAAACTGCAATTCCCATCCTGCTAAATGCTATGGATGTGGGAAAGTGGGACATATGAAAAAAAAAATGGTCTGAAGGCAAAAGTCCCACAAGGGAAAGCTAAACATGCTCCCGGAGTTATTAATGCAAATTATGAAGGAGAAATATAAGTTATGATGTCTGCTTCTGGTATTATAAATATAAAGGCTGGAGAAAAAAATGGCACAGTTATTATTACTTCCCTATAAACAAATAGGGCATACAGCACCAGTTAAGCAAACTAGAAGATTTAGTAGCACAGGAAAAAAGGTTTTTTAGCATACAGTCTTGGGAGGCCAAAGACCTCAATTTTTACAGTTTATTCCCAGAGGGAATAAAAATTATCAACCTAGTGGATTCTAAGGCTAATGTAACTATAATTTTTACTTTACACTGGCCTCAATCTTGGCTGGTACATAAGGTGAATGCAACTTTTACAGGTTGTAAACCTCACTGAAATTTTACAAAGCTCTAATGTACTTGAATGTCAGGGGCCTGAAGGACAAAAAGGCAAAATACAGCCATATGTTGCCTCCATTGCACTATCTTTGTGGGGAAGAGATCTTTTACAACAATGGAAGGCTACAATTACTATACCTTCTCTACAGAAAGGTCATAGACAAATGATTTGTCAAGCTGGTGCTGGCGTCACTGGCGCCAGTGTTCAGGACCAAAATTTATAGAGGGGGCCACTTCAAAGCGCTTCGCCCTGCCTTTAAAATGGAAAACAACTGAACCGGTTTGGGTAGAGCAGTGGCCCCTAACAAGAAAAAAGTTGGAAGTGCTCCAAATTATTATCAAAGAACAAATACAACTAGGGCATATAGAAGCCAGCTCTAGTCCATGGAATTCCCCTGTCTTTGTTTTAAAGAAAAAAACAGATAAATGGAGAATGTTAACTGATTTAAGAAGGATTAATGAGATTATTAAACCTATAGAACCTTTACAACCTGGAATTCCAAATCCAGCATTAAAGCCTTTGCTGTAATGGGCAAGCCCCGAGCCATTAAAACTGACAATGGCTCAGCATATTTATCAGGTAAGTGTCAACAATTTTTTCAACAATTTGATATTAAATATATTACAGGAATTCCTGGAAACAGTACAGGTCAAGCAATTATTGAACGACAGAATCGCACCCTTAAGGAAATGCTGCAAAAACAAAAAGGGGGAGAAGAGCTGGTATCAAGCCAGACTCCCCGACGAAGATTATTAAGAGCTCTATTTACTTTAAATTTTTTAAATTTGAATACAGATGCAGTGTCAGCTGCCGAAATGCATTGGGCACATAAAAAGGAGGTCCCGGTAGAACAACCTATTATGTATCAAGATGTCACTACTAATCAATGGTGCCCGACTACCGTTTTAAGGTGGGGTCGAGGCTATGCTTATGTTTCCACAGGAACTAAGAAGTTCTAGATTCCTGAAAAAAGAATCAAGCTAAGGCATGGCGAGCAAGAAGAAGCGTGACGAGGCGGGGCTGGAAGACCGGTTTGCGCAGCTAACCATTCAGAAAGGACAAACAATTCGCACGCAGTTGCCTGGCACCCGAAACACCCCTCCACCTACATGGGGACAGGTGAAGTGCCGATGCCAGGAAGGGGAACGTCTTGTGACTGCCCATGGAAGGCCCTGTAACTAATGACTCTAATTGGATGCCTGGACCTTTTGATGATCGTGGGCCTTTGAAACCAGATGCCGGAATGCCTGTGTGCCTGGGACTGGGTGATCATTGTTTGCAATTGGGTTTTAAAGCCTGGTTGAATGTGGCTAAAAGCACCAGTAATCCTTAAAAGGACCAGTCCAATGGAATTAAACTACTGGAAAAATATCTTGTTTTAATTGTATTTTGTTAACCTGTGTAAATAACTCTGTACTTTTTAATCACAATAGAGAGAGCTTGTATCTATTGCGAGCCAGAACAGGAGTATGGTTACCTGTGCAGATGGACCGACGATGGCAGGAAAGTTCTCTAGCTGGAGCTCTCCAAGCCATTGCAGAAGAAATATTAAAAAGGTCAAAAAGGTTTATTGGCATAATAATTGCTTCAATTCTAGGATTGATTGCTGTGACAGCAACTGCAGCAACAGCTGGGGTGGCATTGCAGCGATCCAAACTGCTACTTTTGTTCAGGAATGGCATAAAGATTCAGAACAGTTATGAAGTTCTCAACGGAAAATTGATAGTGAAATTAATGAACAAATAGCCAATCTTGAACAAACAGTAGCTTTATTAGGGGACCAAATTGTAAGCCTGCAAAGGCGATTACAGTTAAAATGTGATTGGAACCATACTGGTCTGTGCCTTACAATGAGACAGCTTTTCCTTGGGATAAGGTTAAGAAACATTTATTGAATCATGGCAATTTAACACAAGAAATTATTGATCTTCAAGATCACATTCACACAACATTTCAAAAGAAATTAGAGGAGGTAACCGGACAGCAAGTTTTACAAGGTCTTATAAATGAGATACAGAATATGAATCCTATTCCACATATTCAAGCATTAATGGGAACCTCCTCAGGGTTGTTATTGCTAGTATTGATACTTTGCTTTGTTCTATTTTTAGTCTGCAGAAAATCCCATAAAGCCGCAGCAGTGAATAATCAACGCAGTGCTATTTTTTCTGTCATGAACTTGAAGCAAAACAAAAAAGGGGGAAATGTAGTGGTAAAGTGGAAAGAAGTTAACTAGAAGAGGACGTTCTGCCGGGAGAAGGCGTGAGCCTGCAAGCGGGCTGCGTCAGAACAAAGTCTTGCAAGCGAGACTTATTGTTCCAAGGCAGAACTTTCCTTGACGTGATGAATAGTCCATGAGGGCATAGAAAGTTCAGGGAAGGGTGCACTGCTGCAGGTGGAAAGAATCTTTGTATAATATAGGAAATTAATAGTGTAATGTATAACCTAACTTTGATGATTTCATAAAGCATGTTTGTTAATCATTGTCACTTGCTGTACTCCATTGTTATTTGCTGTGCTCACCCCCAATAAAAGCCATGAGGGATCAGAGGATCTTTGCTATTCGCCTGAGCGAGCGGTAGCCCTCTGCTTCTCCGTATCCTGTCGTCCGACTCATCTCTGCGCCTCCGTTCACCAAGAACATCAATAAGCAAGGGGAGAGAGAGAGAGAGAAATACCTATGGGTTGCCTCCAATACATAATCCAGCTGGGAAATGAACCTGAAATCTGGGCATGTGCCCAAACCTGGAAGGGAATGGGTGACCTTTCAATGAGCAAGATGATGCTCAACCAACTGAGCCACACCAGCCAGGGCTCTGTTGCTTCCTGTCTGTGCCCCGATTGGGGATTGAACCCACAAACAGTGGCATAAGGGAAGATGCTCTAGCAACTGAGCCATCAGTCCAGGGACAAATTGATTGATTTTGTACATTTCAATGACAAGGCCTCATCCAGAATTACCTCATTTTAAACACACATACTACAGGACACCCCCGCTATGCCCCAACAATTTCTTGTCATTCATAAGGTGAGTAAGGCTAAAATCCATAACCACATGAAATTGCAGGAATGTACCCCACACACACTTGCTTTTTGTCTTTGGGCTTTCTTGTGAATATATATATGCTTTTATATATATATAAAAGCATTACTTTTTGGCTTATTTGCATATACAGAGGGATTATGGGAAGCCTTTCGCAATTGCTTTAGATTTCACTGGGATTAACATGCTCCCGGAGATATTGGCTCCTCATATCACTTAAGTTATATGAAACCTTGATGATATTTTTAAAAGCTAATTTGTCAAGTCGTGTAAGTAGGTATTTTTATTGATAAGGCAAAGTTAGTCAATTGAGCATTGAGTCAACTTCTGATTCACAAGGAGCAAACGCTGCCCCACCTTCAGCCTCATTTCTAATGCAGGCTGCTAGGGCTTTTGTCTTTAGAATTACATCTTAAATTTCCACGGCTGTATTTTAAGAAATATTCAACCTTTTATAATTATCAAGAGAGTTCAGTTCCATTTAAACTGGTTTTTTGTGTTGAACATGTCCGTTGGGATCACAGAATTTATCCTCGTTATTCATTAGGCCAATGAGCACTATATTTCAAATTCCCCATTATTTTCAGAGGAAACACAAGTTTTTCTGGAAAATTAAATGTCAACACTGTAGGCGTTTAGTGGCCACAATTACCATTTCTTCTAAAAGCTTTTCGAATAGGCAAGTCACATATTTAGCATTTCCCCAGATTAATAACTCCTTATATTCTTAAGAGTGAACTTCAAAAATACAAGACACGCCCCGTACTGGGATCCAAGCCCACAAGCTGGGCATGTGGCCTGACCTGGAATCAAACTGTGACCTCCTGGTTCATAGGTCGATGCTCAACCAGTGAGTCCCACAGGCCGGCCGGGCTCAATTCTTATTTATAAATTCATTGCAAGGACATCGGGTGGGGCGTGAGGGGCCGGGGAGAGGGGGGCGAGGAAGTTTGGGGTGATCAGGCTGGTGCGGGTGTGGGGGGGTATTTGTGGGCAAGCAGCCAAGGAAGCGGGGGCGGCAAGGGGTGGGTGGGGGGGGTGGCAGTTGGGGGAGAGCAGGCCGGCTGGCATAGTGGTTCGGGGCAATCCGTCTGGCAGGCAGGCTGGTGAGCGGTTAGGAGCCAGCAGTCCCTGGATTGCCAGAGGGACGTCCCACTGCCGGTTTAGGCCCGATCCCAGTATACTAGCAGTGGGACATCCTTCGAGGGGTCCCAGATTGGAGAGGGTGCAGGCCGGGCTGAGGAACACCTCCTCCCCGGTGCAAATTTGGTGTTGCAGGTCTGACTGGTCCTTGGGGACTATTGGGCATTTTGGGGCTCTTGGAACATCCAAAAGATGTCTTTTCTTGGGATACTCTCTTTGGTGACCTCATAGGACTTCCCCCCATTGCTGGTGACTGAGTCATTTTAGGTGATTTAGTCTTTTATCCTGGATAACTAGTGTTACTCTTTGTTGAGAGACAGGGAGAGGGAGAGGGAGAGAGAGAGGGAGAGGTAGAGGCAGAGGGAGAGGGAGAAGGAGAGGGAGAACGAGAGAGAGGTAGAGGGAGAGGGAGAGGGAGAGATAGAAGAAATTGATTTTCCACTTGTTTATTCATGTGTCCCTGCTTTTTTTAAAAAAAAAGTACAACAGTAGCCACGAGGAAATTTGTGGTCTCTACCCTGGGACCCTGGGCTGTGCCCTGAGGGCACTGGAAAAAAGAAATGTGACTTGTTACCATGGCATTCACGAGTCCAAAGACATGTGATCTTAGAGGCACAGAAAGACAATATGCTCAGATAAGGTCAAAGATGATCTCTCTCAGGGAAGATACCCGGCCTAGGTTGTGACTACACACTCACTATACACTGCTTTCTACTTTTAAAAGTCTTTTTAGTTTCAGATCTTCCTGGGTGACCACTTTAGGTGTCTGAGTTTGGAAGCCCAGGCCAGGCTTCCCGGGAGTTGCTCAGGTGAGCATGTGGCCCCATTTCATCCACAATGCAAAGCTTCTTATGTATTTACACCTTCCATTTTATCCTGTGGCATTCCATTTCATTTTATTAACCGATATTTCCCCAAATACATTCAATTGCAAAAACAACCGCAACAACAACAACGACAACAACAAAGAAAATGAATCCTCCATTTTTGTCCCTGGAGTACTCGCCTTTTTAGGCTTTCAGAGTTCCAGCGGTTTCAAGGGCCCAGGTCCACAAATAGTGTTCTGGGTACATCCACTCTGTCCTCAGTCACACCCAATCCCCCCCACCCCCCCTCCACACACACACACACACACACACACACACACACACTCAAACACATAAAAAACTATCTCCAGTCACCCTTTCAATGCCAGGCCGCCCGCGGGACCTTCTGGGGGAAAACCCAGGTGGTGGACCTCAGGGCATAGGAGATAGTGGTTCAGGGTTAGGGTCAGATCTAGGGTCAGGGTCAGGGTAAACATAAGTGTCAGGGTCAGGTCATGGCCAGGTTTGGGTTAGGGTGAGGGTGAGGGTTGTTAGGGTTAGGGATGGGGTTGTTAAGTTTAGGTTTAGGGGTTCTGCACGGAGCCCTGCAGAAGGCAAGGCTGGGCCTGCTCCGGCAGTCAGCACCCAGTGCTGGGAGAGGCCCAGCATCCCCGGAGGTGCAGCCCTGGAGTTGGGGAAGGGGTGCAGCTGGAATGCCACTCCCACCCAAACCAGAGGCCCTGGGAGGCATCTCATAACTGGACATGTAGGTTCTCTTGATTTTCAAGAAGTTTCCAACAACTCTGGGCTTAGAAAGTCTTCACTTTCTTCCGCCTTCGAATCTCCTTATGTTTACATCCTGGACCATCTTCTGCAGCACTGTCCCTCTCCTTCTCTTTTGACTTTGTACTGTCCTTCCGATCGTGGCTGTCTCTTGTTGAAAGCTTTTCTGGATGGTGGCTACCACCTATGCTTCCACTTCTGACTTTTCCCACCCTAATCATCTTCTCTGCGGCCCCTTGAAAGGGGAGAATTCCTGATATGAAGTGGTAGAAAGCTCTCTGGAGGAAAGTTCTCTCCATTTGCTGAAGGTCGAGGCTGTGCTCCAGCAGCATAAACTTTGTAGCGTTTTTCGTACCACTCCCTGTATTTCCTCTCCCATTCTCGGTAATGCTCTTTTACAAATGGGTCTCTAAAGTCAACACTCCTCCCATCATAAGCTTTTCTGTCATAGGGTGGTGGAACGTCTCTGTATCTCTTAAAATATTCACGTTCTGTTTCCCCTTGTGGTACAGTGCATTTATTTGGAGACTGTCCCCTAAATGCTTGAGGGGACCTAGATCGTGAAGGATGTCGCCTATATAGTGGTGACCTAGACCTAGATCGACGACGATATCCATGAGATCTAGACCTAGACCTTTGGCGGTAATTTCGACTCTTGCCTCTGCCTCTTCTGGGGCATGGCAGTGATCGCGAATAGGAACGAGAGTGTGAGTGGCTAAGTGACGGAGAATGAGAACGTGAGCGCCCTGAACCACGTCTTGATTTAGCGTAAGCAGAAGGACTTCTGGAGTATGAGGAACCACTATAGGGATATTTAGACTTAGACTCTTCTTGTAGCCGTCGCTGCTCTCTGTAGAATACTTCCCTGGACAGAAGTGGTGCTTGTGCTGTTGGGATGGTATTTGAGGGAGGAGTCTTCCCTCCTGATGATCCCCCAGGTGTGGATAAATTGGCAGAAGGACTTCTGGAGTATGCGGAAACACTGTAGGGATATTGAGACTCTTCTTGTAGCCGTCGCTGCTCTCTATAGAATTCTTCCCTGGACAGTAGTGGTCCTTTTGTGTTGGGATGGTATTTGAGTGAGCAGTCCGCCCTCCTGGTGATCCCAAAGGTGTGGATAAATTGGCTGGCGCTGCAGGGAACCCGGGGGGAGGGACGCTATACCCAGCAGGTGGTGACTATCCAAGCAAAGATGGGTTTCTGAGCACAGGCACCTGGTAACCTTTCTCCTCCACAAGGGCAGTCATTGCTATTGAAGAGGTTCCCTTTGAATGTTGGAAGACGAGGGCTTCGGCCGGCAATATTTTATGATCGGAATCCCGGAAAGGCCCATCTGATTTTTCCGAGTGGACTGATATGGAGACTGTTGCAGTTACATCGGGTACAGGCACTGGGGTAGGTGAATTTCCAGGCGAAGCAGGAGCTAAGGAAGTCTGATTAGAAGTGAACGAAGGTATAGAGGGAGCCGGGTGGCCTGATGAAGACCCACTGGAATCATCAGAGGATCTTGCTGTCTTGATATTGGAGATCTCATCAGAGGCTGTAGATTCCGCTGAAGGAGTCGTCTCCAAGGCGGTGTCAGTGGTGGTGGTGGGGGTAAGGGATTCCGTAGTCCTGTTGTATAACCACCAGTTCCATTTTTGAAGTTATTAACAGCCTGTCGCAAGGCTTTATTGGCAACTAAAGCATCGGGAGAGACATCATGTTGATGACACGTTGGGCATGTATGGTCCTCTGATTCCAAGAGCACTGTTCTTATACACTCATCACAGTAGCTGTTCGCACAGCAGGGAATGATAGCGGCATCAGTCATGATGTCTTTGTAGACGAGACAGAGCAACTCGTCTGGGATAGGGTCGTCCTTTCCAGAAGTCGAAGAGGGCTCCTCTGGGAAGAAAGGTGGCTTTTCTTTCTTCCCATTTGCATATGCCTCTGCCTCTATAGTCAGTATTGCGTATGTCCCGGTGCTGGTGAGCTTTGCACCTTTCATGGTAGGATCTGTCACTTCCATCATGAAACTTGTGGGGATTCCCCTGCTCTTTTTAATCCTAGGATGAGATTCGAAGTTTTTGTCCCCATTTGTTTGGCAATTCTTAATATAATATCCAGGTCTACCACAGTGGAAACAGGTGTAAGATGGAGGTGGTGGACCTAGAGGCTTCTTCATGTAATTGATGGGGTCGTATGCCTGGGCAGACTGCCACATCATGGCTGTAATTTTATCTTCTTCAGAAGCATTGCCTTCAGCCAGATTGGCAGTCTTTCTAAGTTGGGCCAGAGACATAGGTGCAGAAGAGTTGTCAGTGACTTTTTAAGTTCCCATCACTGGTTCAGTTCGTTGTATAACGTCCATCTGGCTTGCAGATTTCACACCTCCAATAGGAATTCTTCTAACAATGACAGACGTATTCTTAGGAATCAGAGCATCATCATCAGTGTACTCTACCACGGTCTGCGCGTTGCTGATCTGCAGGTCGCACTTGGCAGCTTTCAGTTTCTCTCTCCCCATAATCTGCGTCTTTAGGTCTCAGAGGGAGATGTGCTGCCCATCAAAGGTGACGATGGCATAGTTGAGTGTGGAAGCGAATTTATAATGCACACAGGCCATGGTGCCAAAGGACTCCTCAGGTTGGGCGAGGAGACGTGGACACGCTCAGTATACGTATACTTATGAACTGAAGAGCAGAATATGGGCATACACAGAACACTCGCAAGACAACGAAAGACGGAAGGCCTTGGGTTGAACACCCCCTCCCCACAACAGGGGCGTGAGAACTGCAATCCAGTCCCCGACCGCGGAATCACTTCATGTGCAGGAGGGCGGGCCGGGGCTCCGCCAACCGGCACCGCGTCACCAAGGCCGGGTCCCCCTCGCTCAAGCTCAGGGCCAGCAGGCGGTGCAGTCAGCGGCGGTGAGGCCATACGTTACAAGTCCGAGTGACCCAGCGGGGTCCAGGGTCCGTAGTGTGGCCGCACCTCCCGGGGGCTCTCTCCGTGGTTTGGGGTGACCTGGGCCCCGCGAGAAGGCCAGAGTCGGCGAAGAAGAAATGACACGCAGATGGCGGTCAGTTGATCAGCAGCCTAGCCAGGTTCTAGCCAGGTGCTTCAGCGGCCTCTATGTCCCGGGACCGGGTCTTGGCGAGACGTCTCCCCTGAAAGCTCCCTTGGAGAAGGAGGTCTGCGACGGCGACCAAGACAACAAGCCAGGGCTGAGATGCCCGCACCAAGGACCCTGCGTTCTTTTATAACTCCAGAGCGTGGTGGGAAGAGCCAAATCAGCCGCTCGACCAATCAGCAGCCCCCTGGGATGTGAAGTCACAAGTTGGGCCCACATGCCCCCAAGCTAGGCCCTGTGAAAGTACCCAAAGGAAAGGTCCTGCTGAACCTGCTATTCATTCCTCGAAGGGAATGGGCCGGGCGATGGTGGAGGGTGGGGGGACAGAGGGGGGCGGAAGCGGGTAGACCAGAGACGCAGACACACCGAAGGAAGCTGGCCTTGGAGGTCATGGGAGGCAGATGCTGAAGTTGATGTGAATAAAATGTGTATGGTTTTGTATATTAGCGTGCCCCTTGCTGGTCCTTCCCCACTCAGGTCAAGTCCAGGCACCGGGCTCTGGATGCAGGAGGGTGGCTTGCATGGGCGCTTTTCTAACAGCAGAGGGCGGGGAAGGCCCCGCCCCGGCTCACCCCGCTCTTCACCCCCTTCCCCCAGCCCCATGCTCCCTGTCTGGATGGATGGGATGGTCAGGCCCCCGCCCAGAGGCTGGATCGATGTCATTTCTAAGGAGGTTTTTTGTTTTTGTTTCTTTGTTTGTTTGTTTGTTTGTTTTTTAAGATTTTAAAGGAGGATTTTCTTAAAGAGGTTTATTTTTTTTTCCAATTGTAAAAGGAGTGTTTTTAGTTTTGGTTTTGATTTGGGGTTTTTTTTAAACCAGGTCAGAAGGTCAAATCTTCAAAGTGCATGCATGCTGCTCCTCCTAGGAGGCCCGGACTGATTGTTCGAGGGCATCTCCAGGAAGGCCTGCGGGGATGCTGCCTCCACCTTCTGGAAGGATTTCTGGAGTCTGTCGAACAGGATGAAGTATTTTGCCTCCAGCCAGATGAACGCGGAGTGGTTCTCATTGAACAGGATGAAGACTGCAGGGCGGCGCCTGGCGAAGACAAACGTAGGGAAGTTAACAGTACTGGTTTCTACGCTCGCTATAGAAACACATCCTGCGGGTTCGGGGGTAATTCTGGTCTCCTGAGCCCAGGCCCACAGGCAGAACAAACGGAACAGGCTGCTCCTTCTAAGCTGCAGCCTTGGACTCCCCGATGCTCGGCTGGGCTGGGTCCTGCCAGCCATGGCCCTGGCTTTCCTCAGTCCCGTGTTCTTGCTGCTGCTGCTGCTGCTGCTGCTGCTGCTCCCGCTCCCAGATGACCTGCTCGCCAATCTACTGGACCACGCTGGAGAGTTCGTTGAAGTTGCCCGGAAGATCTGACCATCTGGCAGTTGGATGCAGCCCATGAGGTGGATCTCTACCTTAGTGTTGATGCACTGTCCCATGATGTGGGTGACCCTGGCATACTTCCCGCCATTTTGGCCCCAGTAACTTGACAGCCGCCATTTTGTTTTTTAAATGTATTTTATTGATTTTTTTTTCCAGAGTGGAAGGAAGAGGGATAGAGAATTTGAAACCTCAAAGATAGAGAAACCTCAACAAGCTGCCTCGTGCACACCTCCTACTGGGAATGTGCCCACAACCAAGGTATATGCCCTTGACCAGAATCAAACCTGGGACCCTTTAGTCCGCAGGATGGTGCTCTGTCCACTGAGCCAAACCAGTTAGGGCAGCAGCCGCTATTTTGAAACGGCAAAGGTCAATCCCTTTCTTGAACCCTCTCCCTGCCGCCCCACATCCCGCGTTTTAACTTCTGCGTTTGGATAGCACAAAATGCAAGTACAAAACATTGCACAAGTGTACCTTTTACTACACGTAAGTGGATTAATATCTTTGTGTCGTTGGTGTGTATGTGTGTGCGTCTGTGTGTGCGTGCGTGTGTGCATGTGTGCGTGTGTGTCTCTGTGTGTGCACGTGCGCGTGTGTGTGTTTTAAAATATATCATTATTTATTTCGGAGAGGAAGGGAGAGGGAGAGAGCGATAGTACATCCACGCAGAGGGAGGATCACAGGTCAACTGCCTCCTGCACACCCCACACTGGGGATCTAGCCCGCAACCCAGGCATGTGCCCTTGATCAGAATCGAACCCGGGAGGCTTCGTGGTCCACAGACTAACACTCTATCCACTGAGCCAAACTGGCTAAGGCCATTTTGCTGTTGTTGTTTAAAAACAGATTGGAAGGGAGAGGGAGTGGGAGAGGGGAGTGACAGGGACAGGGAGAGGAAGAGGGAGAGGGGAGGGACAGGGACAGGGACAGGGAGAGGGAGAGGGGAGGGACAGGGACAGGGACAGGGAGAGGGAGAGGAAATTGATTTTCCACTTGTTTATTCATGTGTCCCTTGCTTTAAAAAAATACAAAACTAGCCACAAGGGAATTTGTGGTCTCTACCCTGGGACCCTGGGCTGTGCCCTGAGGGCACTGCAAGAAAGGAAAGTGACTTGTTACCATGGCATTCATGAGTCCAAAGACATGTGATCCTAGAGGCATAGAAAGACAATAGGCTCAGATACCAGTAAGTTCAAAGATGATCTCTCTCAGGGAAGATACCCAGCCTAGGGTGTGACTACACACTCACTATACACTGCTTTCTACTTTTAAAAGTCTTTTTAGTTTCAGAACATCCTGGGTGATCACTTTAGGTGTCTGAGTTTGCAAGCCCAGGCCGGGCCTCCCGGGTGTGGGTCAGGTGAGCATGTGGCCCCTTTTCATCCACAATGCAAAGCTTCCTATGTATTTACACCTTCCATTTTATCCTATGGCATTCCATTTCATTTTATTAACCGATGTCTCCCCCAATACATTCAATTGCAAAAACAACTGCAACAAGAACAACAACAAAGAGAAAATGAATCCTCCATTTTTGTCCCTGGAGTACTCGCCTCGTTTAGGCTTTCAGAGTTCCGGGGTTTCAAGAGTCCAGGTCCACAAATAGTGTTCTGGGTACATCCACTGGGTCCTCAGTCACACCCTATCCCCCCACACCCCCCTCCACACACACACACACACACACACACACACACACACACAAACACACACACCTGCCTTCATGCAGACAGCGCCCAGGACTGGAACTTCCCCCAGCCCTGGGATCTACAAAGACCTGGGATGTCTAGACACCTGGCTGTGTCTTCTCCACAGGAGGCTGAGGAAGGAGGTGAGGATGGGGGGGTGGGGAGGAGGCTTGCATTGGCGCTCCAGGACCAGTAGTGGGCGCCACTGGCCCGCTGAAGCGATTCTGGGGCTTGGGAGGGCTTGGGAGATGGGACAGGTGCCCAAGAAGGCCACAGAGCTTCATCTCCAGGCCTTGCGGAGAGGCATCGCCATTTTCTGGGTTGAAGAGGGGACAATACCTATTTAGACAGGCTCCGGTGGGCCCAGGACAATCCACAAGGAATAAAGCCACAGTAAGTCTCCTAGCAGATATCTTGTTAGCGGACCTTGTACTCCCGTGTGTGTGTGTGTGTGTGTGTGTGTGTGTGTGAGGGGAGAAGGACTAGGTGTGTGGGTGTGAGTGTGCATTTGGGAGTGTGTGTGTGTGTGTGTGTGCGGGCGGGCGCGCGTGCGTGCGTGTGTGAATGTGCATCCAAGTCACCCACGGACACTTCTGGCCTTGATTGGTCCGTTGGCATCCATGAGCAGCCTTCAGCCCCTGCCTTCTCAAAGACAGAGCCCCCTGCATGTCCTTCCCCCCTTGGGTCTAACCAGAACTGGGGAAGTCCAGTCACCTTGCTCTGCCTTCCCCAGAGGAGGCTGCAGGAGGGGGCGCTTGCATTGACGCTTCTCGACCAGCAGAGGACGGGACGGGATCTTTGGCCCAGGCCAAGGCCCCAGTCAACCCAATCTCTGTAATCCACAGACAAAGACTATGTCCGGCTCCGGACTTCTTGTAGGCCCTCTCCACCCCTCACCCCCCACCCTGCTCACTCTCTGGATGGATGGATGGTCAGGCCCCCGCCCACAGACCAAGTCCAGGCCTGGCCATCTGGGCTTGCCGAAGCCTGAGAAAGTTGAAAGGCCGGATCAACGAGTTTTTCATGGAGGTTTTTTTTATTTTTATTTTTTTTAAGGAGTGGTTTTTTTTGTTGTTGTTGTTGTTTCAATCTGGCATGACATGAAAGGTGTCATTCCAGGCCCCCAAATCCAAGAATGTGGGGGGAGGAAGCTGACCTGAATCAAGTTCCTCAAGCTGGTTTGCCTCCTCTGTTGGTCTGTGGTGATCTCTTCACACTACAAAACTGTTCACTATTTACTAGGAGCAATGTCAGAGTCATACTTCAGCACTCCAGCCATGTGTTCCTTATGGGTCTTAAATCGTCGCTTTTTGTGTAGTGGGCAGGCTTTTTCCTTCTCTGGATAGGGGCCACTTTCTTTGGTCTGGATTCCTGCATGGAAGAAGTACCCTGTCGCTTCAGATATTCTTCTGAATATCTCCGCTGCCTTCTGCAGTTTTCTCCTCACCCATTGAATCCACAGTGACACTCCTCCACAGTTTCTGAAACTCTTCGTCCACAGAAAATTGACAGCTTTTATCATTGAAGAAAAGAATTTTCTTCTTTTCTGGGCGATTTACAGAGAATATCTGGTCCCCTAAAGCCTTGACAGCTTTCTGGGTATTGGGCAGTTCTTCCTCTATGTCTTCTAGAAGAATTCCTCCTAAGCCTCTCTGGTCATGCTTATCTATGAGCAGAAGCAGAGCCTTCTTATCTTCTACTCAATGGAATACTACCTTGTGGCGAAAAATAAAAAGAAGAAAAGAAGAAGAAGAAGAAGAAGAAGAAGAAGAAGAAGAAGAAGAAGAAGAAGAAGGAGAAGGAATTCTTGCCATTTGCAACAGCATGTGTGGAACTGGAGAGCATTATGCAAAGTGAAATTAGCCAGTCAGAGAAAAATCAATACCACGTGATCTTACTCATTTGTGGAATATAGAGAACAACATAGGCTGATGAACAGGGACAGGTCCATAGACATCTGTACCACCACTCTGTGCTGGGGCCTTGGCAGCATGGCCACCACCAGGCAGCTCAGGGCTATCCCGGTATCTTTATATTTCTATCATCTATCTATCTATCTATATCTATCTATCTATCGCAAATCATGTTCATGTTCAATTTGTAACAAGGAATTTGGGGATCCGCACAACATGAGGAGCTGTATTAAAGGGTCGCAGCATTAGGACAGTTAAAACCGCTGGTCTAAGGTTTATTTCTACCTCAATTTCTGGCCCCTACCCAGGCTGGCCCTGGTCTGGGCTTGGGCAGGAGGCAAACAACTGATGTGTTTCTCTCACATGGATTATGTCTCTTTTCCCTCCTCTCCCCCACTCTCTCTAAACATCAAGGGGAATATATCCTCGGGTGAGGATTTTAAAAAAATCGAACAAAGGTGGGTCAGGAGGTCAGAAGTTCCAATCTTCAAAGTGCATGCAAGCTGCTCCTCCTAGGGGGTCCGGGCTAAATGTTTGAGAGCATCTCCAGGAAGACCTGTGGGGATGGTGCCTCCACATGCTGGAAGGTGTTCTGGACTCTGCCTAACAGGATGAAGTATTTCATCTCCAGCCGGATGAACCCGAAGTGCTTCTCATCGAACAGGATGAAGACTCCAGGGCAGCCCTTGGGGTAGCGGAGCCATGTAAGGTATCAACGTGCACGCCATAGAAACACATCCTGCAGGCTCTTGGGTAGTCTGGTCTCCTGAGCGCACGCCTACAGGTAGAACAAATGGAACAGGCTGCTACTCCGAAGGTGCAGCCCAGGACTCCCCGACGCTGGGCAGCACAGGGCTCTGCCAGCCATGGCCCTTGCTTTCCTCAGTTCTGTTTTCCTGCTGCTGCTGCTGCTGCTGCTGCTGCTCGCAGATCACTTGCTCCTCAATCTCTTGGACCACGCGGGAGAGCTCCTTGAATTTGCGGAAGGTCTTGCCATCTGGCAGATGTATACGGAGCATGAGGTGGACCTCTAACGTCCAGATTATGTCTCCCGTGATCTTCGTGACCTTGGCATACTTCCCATGGAAGCTGAGCATGGCAATCATTAGGCCGAAGCCATCGGATTTGCCTTGGAAGGGTCCTAGCCTGATGAGGTCGCCCTGGTGGCTCGGGGGTAGGTAGAGGTGGCAGTCGGTCAGGCGGTCATACAGCTGCCTGTCCTCCTGCGACATCTCCAGCCCCCTTCCTCCCCTAAGCCGCGCTGGTGATTACTGTCGGGGGTCTCTCTGGATCCACCGGATGCTGAACCTGTCCTTCTGAATCTGCATGTGGCGGCTGTGGGAAAAGCTGTACAAGTCGACCATGTACTCCACCATGGCTGATTTCCTCTGCGTCAGGTGAATTCTAAACGAAGGCTCGAATTGCATTGGGCCATCCACATGGGTGTTAAGGCAAGGCCCGTACATCCAACCAGTAATGCATAAGCCATCATCCACCACTACATTCAGCAGTCTTCTATAGCCATAATCTAGCTGCCACAAACCCAAAAGGTTTCTGTATGGGAACATCTTGGCGTAGACTTCTCTATAAGACATACCACCGATCATCTCCGGTTTCTGCAAGTTCCCAGGAACGCCAAACTCCAGATGCTGTCGGTGTGCAGGATGTGCCGGAATTTGGTGCAGGCCTGGGCCAAGCTGGCCAGGTCGGTGCCCGGGAGCGAGGCGAAGATGTCCACCAGCATCTCCACAGGCAGGTCCTGCAGCAAACAGTGCGGGGGCGGCATGGGGCTCGTGATTCCTCCACTCCCCGCACAGCCCCGCGCTGCCACGTCCGCCTCCAGATGCTTTTCTGCCGGGGCCGGCTTGCCCTCGGGCGCTGCCTTCTCAGCTGGGCCCTGGCACTCCTGAAGACACTGCTTGCCTTCTGCCACTGCCATCTCAGCTGGGCGCTGGCGTTTGTGAGGGCACCGCTTGCCTTCCGCCCCTGCTGTCTCAGCTGGGCGCTGGCACTCCTGAGGGCACGGACATCCCCGAGAAGAGCCCAAGTCGCAGAGGCAAGCGCACTCCTCCATGCCTCCATGTGTAACAGCCACCACAGTCCACCATATATCGTATTGAAAAAAAGT
>NW_005871680.1:82732-84425 GCF_000147115.1 Myotis lucifugus | reverse complement strand
TGAGGCAGGATGATATGGAAGTTCAATAGGCCCCCGTGTTGAAAAGCCCCCAACCTCCCTTTTTTCTTATTATAACAATTTCTAACCCCCTTCCCAGAGAGGTGTCCGTTGACCCCCAATTTATGCGCTGGGACACGCTCGGGAAAATAAAACACCGAGGGGGAAGGTATACGTATATCAAGAACTTTTTGGGCCCCACCCACAGTTCGTCGGTGTTTGGGGGGGTTTTTAGGGGGAGGGGGGCTTTGGTCAGGCCCCAGCCCCGACCGCATATTCTCGAGTTTGACCCGGGTACCATTGTGGTGGAATTACAGACTTTGCCGCGGACACTGTGCGCTCGCTTCGCACCGCAGCGTGGCGCCTGGCAAAAACCCGCAGGGGGGGGGGGGGGGGGGGACAGGGAGGGACTGGGAGGACTATCCCCAGTGCTCCTGGGCAAGTCGCGCAGTTGGGCCTGCGGGTTTTTGCCAGGCGCCACGCTGCGGTGCGAAGCGAGGGCACAGTGTCCGCGGCAAAGTCGGCCACCCATCCCATCCATCTGGAAACAGGGACCAAAGAGTCTAACACGTGCGCGAGTCCGGGGCTCGCATGAAAGCTGCCATGGCGCAATGAAGGTGAAGGCCCGTCAGGGCCGAGGTGGGATCCCGAGGCCTCTCCAGTCTGCCGAGGGCGCACCACCCGCCCTTCTCGCCCGCCTTGCCGCAGAGGTGGAGCATGAGCGCACGTGTTAGGACCCGAAAGATGGTAAACTATGCCTGGGCAGGGAGAAGCCACAGGAAAATCTGGTGGTGGTCTGTAGCGGTCCTGATGTGCAAATCCGTCGTCTGACCTGGGTATAGGGGTGAAAGACTAATCGGACCATCTAGTAGCTGGCTCCCTCCGGAGTTTCCCTGAGGATAGTTGGCACTCTTTTATTTTACTCGATTTACTCTGTTATTTACTCCATTTACTCTATTTACTCTATTCTATTCCATTCCATTCCATTCCATTCCATTCCATTCCATTCCATTCCATTCTATTCTATTCTATTCTATTCTATTCTATTCTATTCTATTCTATTCTATATTACTATGGCATCTGGACTCTGAGGGAGTTCCTCTCTGTTCTTGTAACCCATTTCTTTGGTGCCAGAGGGACAAGGCGACTCTAGGAGATGAATAGGATGCCCTCCTTCAGATGTGCCCTATGACATCTGTTTTTCAAAGCCATTGAAGCCAAGGAGGTCAGTTGTACTGTAGGGGTGATCAGAATCTCAGCTGAGCATCAGATATGATCCACAGGACTGGGCCAACCTGCAAAAAGCCACAGTGAGTCTCCTAGAGAAAGGACACTCGGCGGAAATCTAGGTGCCCAACATTGTGCTCCGTGTGTGTGTGTGTGTGTGTGTGTGTGTGTGTGTGAGAGAGAGAGAGAGAGAGTGTGTGTGTGTGTGTGTGTGTGTGTGTGTATCTGAGGTCACTCAGGCAAACTGGTGAATTTTCCATTGTGGGATGACATTTGTGAGTACCCCTCTTTTTCCCACCTCATCCCCCTCCTGCGCCACACACACACACACACACACACACACACAAACACACAAACACACACACAACACACACACACACACACACACACACGCCTGCTTTCACACATAGAGCGCCCCAGACTGGGAGCTTCCCCTAGCCCTGGGGGCTACAAACACCCTGGGAAGGTG
>NW_005871680.1:54142-82632 GCF_000147115.1 Myotis lucifugus | reverse complement strand
GTCAGGACATAGTGGGCATGCCCTGAGCGATCTAGGCTGGAGCTGGAGATGGACAGAGCCCAGAGCCACGACTCCACTCAGCCTGAGGAGAGCATCGCCATTTCTGGTGAGAGGGACATACCTATTAGACAGCTCAGTGGGCCCAGGACAATCCACAAGGAATAAAGCCACAGTAAATCTCCTAGGCGTGCGTCACTCAGCAGATATCTTTTTAACGGACCTTGTACTGCCGTGTGTGTGTGTGTGTGTGTGTATGTGTGTGTGTGTGTGTGTGAGAGGAGGAGGACTAGGTGTGTGGGTGTGGGTGTGCGTATGGGAGTGTGTGTGTGTGCCCACGGGCAGGCTGGCATGCGTGTGTGTATGTACATCCGCAGTCACCCACGGACACTTCTGGCTTTGATTGGTCCTTCGGCATCCATGAGCATCCTTCAGCCCCTGCCTTCTCAAAGACAGAGCCCCCTGCATGTCCTTCCCCCCTTGGGTCTAACCAGAACTGGGGAAGTCCAGTCACCTTGCTCTGCCTTCCCCAGAGGAGGCTGCAGGAGGGGGCGCTTGCATTGACGCTTCTCGACCAGCAGAGGACGGGATGGGATCTTTGGCCCAGGCCAAGGCCCCAGTCAACCCAATCTCTGTAATCCACAGACAAAGACTGTGTCTGGCTCCGGCCATCTTGTCGGCCCTCTCCACCCCTCACCCCCCACCCTGCTCACTCTCTGGATAGATGGATGGTCAGGCCCCCGCCCACAGACCAAGTCCGGGCCTGGCCATCTGGGCTTGCCGAAGCCTGAGAAAGTTGAAAGGCCAGATCAACGAGTTTTCATGGAGGTTGTTTTATTTTTATTTTTTTTATGGAGTTTTTTTTTTTTTCAATCTGGCATGACGTGGAAGGTGTCATTCCAGGCCCCCAAATCCAAGAATGTGGGGGGAGGAAGCTGACCTGAATCAAGTTCCTCAAGCTGGTTTGCCTCCTCTGTTGGTGTGTGGTGACCTCTTCACACTACAAAACTGTTCATTATTTACTAGGAGCAATGTCAGAGTCATACTTCAGCACTCCAGCCATGTGTTCCTTATGGGTCTTAAATCGTCGCTTTTTGTGTAGTGGGCAGGCTTTTTCCTTCTCTGGATAGGGGCCACTTTCTTTGGTCTGGATTCCTGCATGGAAGAAATACCCTGTCGCTTCAGATATTCTTCTGAATATCTCCGCTGCCTTCTCCAGTTTTCTCCTCACCAACTGAATCCACAGTGACACTCCTCCACAGTTTCTGAAACTCTTCGTCCACAGAAAATTGACAGCTTTTATCATTGAAGAAAAGAATTTTCTTCTTTTCTGGACCATTTACAAAGAACATCTGGTCCCCTAAAGCCTTGACAGCTTTCTGGGTATTGGGCAGTTCTTCCTCTATGTCTTCTAGAAGAATTCCTCCTAAGCCTCTCTGGTCATGCTTATCTATGAGCAGAAGCAGAGCCTTCTTATCTTCTACTCAATGGAATACTACCTTGAGGGGGAAAATGAAAAGAAGAAGAAGAAGAAGAAGAAGAAGAAGAAGAAGAAGAAGAAGAAGAAGAAGAAGGAAGAAGAAGAAGAAGAAGAAGAAGAAGAAGAAAGAAGAAAGAAGAAAGAAGAAAGAAGAAAGAAGAAAGAAGAAAGAAGAAGAAGAAGAAGAAGAAGAAGAAGAAGAAGAAGAAGAAGAAGAAGAAGGAATTCTTGCCATTTGCAACAGCATGGGTGGAACTGGAGAGCATTATGCAAAGTGAAATTAGCCAGTCAGAGAAAAATCAATACCACGTGATCTCACTCATTTGTGGAATATAGAGAACAACATAGGCTGATGAACAGGGACAGGTCCATAGACATCTGTACCACCACTCTGTGCTGGGGCCTCGGCAGCATGGCCACCACCAGGCAGCTCAGGGCTATCTCGGTATCTTTATCTATCTATCTATCTATCTATCTATCTATCGCAAATCATGTTCATGTTCAATTTGTAACAAGGAAATTGGGGGTCCGTACAACATGAGGAGCTTTATTAAAGGGTCGCAGCATTAGGACGGTTGAGACCGCTGGTCTAAAGTTTATTTCTACCTCAATTTCTGGCCCCTACCCAGCCTGGCCCTGGTCTGGGCTTGGGCAGGAGGCAAACAACTAATGTGTTTCTCTCACATGGATTATGTCTCTTTTCCCCCCTCTCCCCAACTCTCTCTAAACATCAAGGGGGATATATAACCTCGGGTGAGGATTTTAAAAAAATCGAACAAATGTGGGTCAGGAGGTCAGAAGTTCCAGTCTTCAAAGTGCATCCAAGCTGCTCCTCTTGGGGGTTCCGGGCTGAATGTTTGAGAGCATCTCCAGGAAGGCCTGTGGGGATGGTGCCTCCACATGCTGTTATGGGTTGGCTCAACGAGATAGACCACCAACTCAAAATTTAAATTTGAAAGCCTTTATTAAGCTGGCCAGCTGACCACAGCCCGTACCTTCCCCCTCTGGGAATCCTCGCGGCATGTGGCAAAGAGCAAGTGTACATTATGATTTTTATAGCAAAACAATGTTACCTTAGAAGCTCACAGAAAGTTCTTAAGCACAAAGGGGGGGGTAAACAGAGTCACACCTGACTGGTCTAAGACAATCTAGCAATTTTTCTTTCATGGTTCCTAACCCTGCAACCCCCCTCCATACGTCAGTCCCTCCTCCCAGCACATACACAATCCTCATATCCTGGCAACACAATCCTTCTCCATACGTCAGTCCCCCCTCCCAGCACATTCTGTAACATTCTGTAACCCTTCCATGGTGCAGTCCCTCACCCTAGCACATTCCCTACTGGTCTTATGCCCGAATCAAATCTTTGATTCAGTGCCTTCCTCTACGATATGAAATTGAGGAGGCATTTGGCAATGTAGGGGTCAAGCCACCGGGGAAGAGTCTGGCATTTGATGGTGAAGAATTGGCCAGGGTCTCAGCCACTGACATAGAGTCTTAGTTCCCATGTCTTTCTCCTTCCCATTGGTCAGTTCACCAGGTGAGAACCATGCGGAGGACGGGGTTACAATTTCTAGTGGCTCTTTCCTGCAACTTTGATGGTGGTTGGAGTGCTCAGAACCACCTGGTAGGGTCCATCCCATCTAGGTTCCAGGCTGCTAGGGCAGTGGCGCTTCAGCCAGACGAGGTCACCCGGAGAGAAGGCGGGCTGCGTTGGTCTGGTTCTCGGTGCGTCCTCCTCCCGTACGGCTTTCACCACCCGTTGTGCTGACGTGGCACTGCTCTGCAAAGCCTGTAAGGACTTAAGCAAATTTCGGGTAGAGTGACGGGCGACTTCCTCCTCCCCCAACCTGGGCACCAATGGGAGCGGTTGCCCAAACATTATCTCAAAAAGGAGTTAGCCCTTGGATGTATGGGGTGTACCTAGCTCTGAGGAGAGCAAAAGGAAGGAGACTTACCCAGTTTTCGCGAGTCTCTAATTTTAACTTAGTTAATGTTTCCTTTAAGACACAATTTATCCTCTCTACCTGTCCAGAACTCTGTGGTCTACAAACACAATGCAATTTTCAAGTAACTCTTAGGGCCTTAATTATGGATTGTAACTTTGGCGATAAACGCCAGGCCATCGTCAGACCCCATGTATAGTGGCAGGCTAAACTGGGTGACAATTTCAGTGAGGAGTTTTCTAACTACTACCTGTGCTGTCTCTGCCTTGGTTGGGTATGCCTCAGGCCAGCCAGAGAAGGTATCAATGAAAACCAGCAAGTATTTATACCCTCCTTGTCCTCCTGGTATCTCGGTGAAGTCCACTTCCCAGTGTTCTCCGGGGTTCTGA
This sequence comes from Myotis lucifugus, assembly GCF_000147115.1. NCBI lineage: Eukaryota > Metazoa > Chordata > Mammalia > Chiroptera > Vespertilionidae > Myotis > Myotis lucifugus. The sequence goes on along the minus strand of NW_005871680.1, from coordinate 78,820 downwards.
CCTCGGAATCGCTGTCCCGGTGCAGCCACAACAGGGGGCCTTTGATTCACCCGGGCACACACTTGGCACCTTCTAGCCAACTCTTGAGATATTTTCTGGAGCCCTGGGATGTAAAATTCTCTTCCCAGTAGTTCTGATAGCTTCATTCCCCCAGGTGGGTGCTTGCTCTGGTGGGTCTGGGAAGCGATGGTCTGCCCCAGGGCTTCTGGCATTATAGGCCTCCCATCTGGCAGAATTAGCCATCCAGCCTCTCCTTCCCGGGCCCTTAGTTCCTCAGCTTGCCTCTGCTCCTCTGGCAGATGAGCAGGCTTCTCTGGGAGCCTTCGTGCTGGCAGGGCTATGAGAACTTCTAGGGGCCCTACTGGTCTTTTAGTCAATTACTTGGCCCCTATATGGCTGCCAGGTAGTTAAGTATCTCAGGAGCTTTTTCCCTTCCTCCTGAGGTCAGGAGACTTCTTTAAGGTGGCTCCCGTGTCCTCCTCTAAAGGCAGTGTGAGGAGATATTTCCCTGTAGTCCCTGGGTAGGTCTGGCAGGGCCAGTGCCAGGGCCCTTACCAGGGCTTCTTAGATCTCCCCTGGCTCCTCCTCATGTGCCCCCCGCTACCGGGTACCTTCCTCTACGAAGCTGCTCCCATCATCCGTGTAGAGGGTCTCATCCGGATTCTGCAGGGCTGGTCCACAAGGTCCTCACGGAGGGAAGTGAGGGTAGTCAGTGTCTCCTCCCAGTCAGGCAAAGGGGCCTCTGCCTTCTCATCAGGGAGGAGTGTGGCAAGGTTCAAGGCAGCTGTTTTCAGGAAGCTGAAATGTTTACTCTTTTTCCCTTTCCTTACCAGAGGGCCTGAGTGAGTGCTGAGTTCCACAAGGAAGTCCACCTTTTGGCCCCCCACTGTCAGGGTTATTCTGGGCTCCTGGGGGCCAGCTGAGCCCCAATCCACCTCCTCCACCAGCATGGGAGGGAGTCAGTTCCCCCGCACGTTCAGGGCACTCCCTTTTCCAATGTCCTTCCTTTCTGCAAAATGCACATTGATTTTTCCCAAGCCTGGGTTGGACTCCTTTTCTTCTGCGAGGCTTTTCTTTGCCCTTGTTGTCTCTCTGGCCCCTTGGGCCTTTTTCCTCGTTTAGGGCCAGGAGGACCTTGGCTATCCAGGTGTTTAAATCTGCTGTCGGGTCCTCCTGATTGTCAAAATCCTTGTGGGCCACCTCAACCAACTTAGAGATTGATTTCCCCTCAAAGCCTTCTAACTTTTGTCATTTTTTCCTAATATTTGGGGTCAACTGGGAAACAAATGCAACATTGACAGCCCTCCGACTTTCCAGGGCATCAGGGTTAGGCCCCTGGACTGTCTCTGTCACCTTAGAGAGGTTTGTGGGTCTCCAAGCAGCAGCTTGGAAGCCCCCTAATAGAGTCTGGCGATACCGATCGAGAGCATCCTTTCCCCTGTCACTATAGGGGTTCCAGTTGGGTTGCCTGGAGGGAAACAAAGCCTTTAATCTGTCTTTTATTTGTTCTTTCAGAATGGACTAAAGGAGCTTTATTTCCCTACAGGGTCTTATATGTCACAGGACCTCACAGGGTCTGTAATTCCTGTAACAGAGGGCTAGTATTCACCACTTTATTAACCCCCTCTGTTCTAGACAGGCCTTCCCCAGTTTCCTATAGTTGAGGTTTTGTGCCACCCCTGATATGGGCATGGTCACACAGGTCTGTAAGACAGTATACAGGTTGCTAACTGTCAACTGTCTCTCAATAGAGACCAAAATTTAATGGGTATTCTTCTTTGTCCACCTGGGCAACTGCCCTCTCGGCAGCTAGACACCTTTTACTTTTTGGGTTCATTCCACATAGCCTTTTTCCAGGACAGTTTACACATAGGCCAGTTCTTTCTAGCCACAAATACAGTTTGTCCAATTTCCTTAAAATGCATTCTGGCACAGGAGAAAGTTATTTTGCTGTACATAGGTAGCTTAATCCCTATACAACTGGGCTTGGACCTCTGCCTAGCAAATTGCAGTCTATAAGTTCAATATGCAGCCTCCGGTCCTCCTAACCCAATGATTTTTCAGCCAGTCTCTGAGTCAGACTTCTCCTCTCTTGGAGAATTTCAAAGTCCTGATGGCTCCCAGGTCCAGGGAGAGTGCCCTTTTCTTAACTCTGTTTATTAGTTACAGGGCCCTGCTTTCCTTGTCTTCCTACCAGTCCCCTTTATGGCAGAACAGCGACCAGGCCTCTTCCAAGGGAGTGCACTGGAAGGGGATATTAGCCCCTCCTCTTCCAGCAGCAACAGGTACTGAACCATTTCAGTACATTTGCAAGCAGGGAGCTTTTACTAGCTTTATCTGCAGCTTTCATAGATCCTAGGCTTGCTGCTTTATTTCTGGGGCTGTAGGAAGGCTAGTAACAATCACTGGCTTATGGCTAAACTGCTGTAGCCTGCAAGCCAAAAGCCCAAGTACTTTCTCGCTGCTGCTGCTGCTTCTTCTTTTTTTTTTAGGGCCACTGCAGGCAGCTCAGGCATCCAGCTCCCCTTCTTTGTTCATTCACTCCCCAATCTGGTCTGGAGCTGGGAAATAGCATCTCGATCTGCCTTGCTTCCCCAGAGGCTGCTTGTCTGCCCCAGATCTAGAGGGCCTGCCAGCCGTAGTGGCAACATAGGAACTTCAGGACTGGCGGATGTTGCAGGGTCCTGCAGTTCCCCCCCCCTCTCCCTCCATACGCTGTCGCTGTCTAGTATGGGACAGACTGAAGGGGTTGAAGGACCACAAAGCCCCTCCCGTCGGTGGGTGTTGAGGGAAGACAATTGGCATCGGGGGAGGCAGGGGCTCCCGGTCAAGAGCTGGTGGCTTGGCCTGGGCTTGACGCAGGGCTCACCCAGATCTGGCACCAGGGGACCATAGGGGGCGGCGGGCTAATGGGCTCTTCCTGCTCTCCCTGAAGGACCGGGGGAGCCTTTCCCTTCTGGGGCCTGGCCAAAAGAATTGTCTGTCTCTGTCCCAATTTTTCCTTGGGAGGCAAGCCCTCATTTACCGGGGTTTCTTGGACAATATGTCAACCTAAACTTGAATATAAGGAATTTGATTAGGATGCCCTGGGCAGCCGTGTATGACATAATGGACCTGGCAGGCAGTGGTCAGATCAAAAGACCCTACATCCGGCCACCTTCCTGGAAAGTGGGCCACTCCCATTTACAGAATTGCTGTAAATCAAAAGCATTAACATTATAACCTTTAAATTTACCCTAGACCTTCAGTTTAATACAGTAAATTACAACCTAAGTAAGAGCAGCTGTAGGCAGAAATCTTTATTAACTAAGTGGGCTAATTCTCCTTAACTGTGAGCAAAAGACTCTGAGAAAAATAATTCTCGCAGCTGCCGAGAGACTTTGCAGACTGCTAAGGGGCCAGCCCAAACGTTCAGCCAAGCGTATCAACAGAAAGCAGAATAAATCAAAGTAGCTCTTACTTCACACAGACCAGTAATGATTTATACTTTTTTCCTCCTTCTCTGTAGTAAATTGGCTAGTCCCACACAAACAAACTTTGTCCCGACCCCATGATGATCGGTGGCGAGAGACAGACAAGGGAGGGAGTGACCTGTTTTAACAGATCCTCACGCAGATGCCCGCCTGGCCGCGTCCCTTAGGAACTTAGATTCGTCGTAGCTAAGGTGCACCCGTATAAACCCCGGGCCTGGTCACCTCCACATGGGGGTGAGTCACCGTTATGCCATATGACGAATCGCGGAACCGCAGGTTGGGGCCCACTCGGACTCCGTAACTGAAGTCGTGGAGCCACATAAAGGAGAGGAGAGGGCAGGCCCCCTCCCTCCACAATCACACACTTTCACCAGACATTCACTCAGAGTTTAAACAATCCACCTAATTCCTAACAATTTCCTAATTCCTGAGGGAGCTCTATAGCTTCCTGGGAGGTGATCAAGCTCCCCTTCCACTCACCCGGAGTGGGCCTGACTGATAGGGGGTTGACAAAGATGACTGACCCTATCCCATTTGACAAAGACAAAGACAACAAAGAACAAAGACAAAATAAATCAGCCAAATGCAACCTAAGGTTGCCCAGAACCTGCAGCTTGCTCCTTGAAGTCCTGAAAATTTTCAAAAAACATTGCAGCAGGGTGTACACAGAAGCAGACTACTTTTTGACAACAAATACCAGACAGACAAACCCAGTGCAGCCTACAGCCGCACGAACCAGGGACCCCGGCCACCATCATGGCCGCGGGTCAGGACAAGGAGTACCACTGCGTCCAGCCCTTCGTATAGGTCCTTCCGTGGGACGTCCCAATTCCAGTTTAACGACCGGTCCCTTACCTCTCTCGAGAGTCTAGGTGGCTCGGTTTCCGAATTGAAAGTTTTGGGTGGACTGGAGGCCTCCTTGGTAGTCATTCTCCACAGGTGTGGGGTATCTCGCTGAGTGCCCGGCGACAAGTGGGGGAGAGCCTCCTGCCTTGAATAGGGGGTCCCTCTCCTCCCTACTGGGGGAGAGCCTCCTTCTCTAAACAAGGGTTCCCTCTCACCCCTGCCAGGGGAGAGCCTCCTCCCTTAAATAGGGGGTTCCTCTCCTCCCTGCCGGGGGAGAGCCTACAGCCCTAAATAAGGGGTCCCTCTCCTCCCTGCCTGGTATCTCGCTGGGGCCTCCAAATGTTATGGGTTGGCTCAACGAGATAGACCACCAACTCAGAATTTAAATTTGAAAGCCTTTATTAAGCTGGCCAGCTGACCACAGCCCGTACCTTCCCCCTCTGGGAAGCCTCACGGCATGTGGCAAAGAGCAAGTGTGCATTATGATTTTTATAGCAAAACAGTGTTACCTTAGAAACTCACAGAAAGTTCTTAAGCACAAAGGGGGGGGTAAACAGAGTCACACCTGACTGGTCTAAGACAATCTAGCAATTTTTCTTTCATGGTTCCTAACCCTGCAACCCCCCTCCATACGTCAGTCCCTCCTCCCAGCACATACACAATCCTCATATCCTGGCAACACAATCCTTCTCCATACGTCAGTCCTCCCTCCCAGCACATTCTGTAACATTCTGTAACCCTTCCATGGCGCAGTCCCTCACCCTAGCACATTGCTGGAAGGTGTTCTGGACTCTGCCTAACAGGATGAAGTATTTCATCTCCACTCTCATCTGGACCTAACTGTTCATAATAATGAGAGATAACAAGACTAAATTCTGGTATTTAAATATCTGAGTAAAGTGGAGAGACCAAGATGGCGGCATAGGTAAACACTGGAGATTGCTGGCGCAAACAATCACTTCAAAAACACAACTAAACGACGGAACGGACATCACCCAGAACTACAGGAATGCTGGCTGAGGAGAGAATCTTCAAGTAGAAGGAAGGAGAACTGTATACCGAGGCTCAGAGGAGGCGCAGTGTGGAAAATACAAAGGTGTGGAGGTGCGCACGCAAAGCTGGCTGGTGGCTGAGGGCGCGGTTGTCGTTTTCAATCAGGAGGGAGTCTCAGACTCTGAGCTTCAGATCCGGGTGAGTCTCTAGGTTTGCAGGGGTTGCTGGGGTTCTGAGAAGCAGAGCCTCTGGGAACGGGACTGAGAGCAGCCATAACTGCTCCTTTCACCCGCCCTGTTGATCCCGTGTGACCCGCCCCACCCAAGCCCTGCCCAGAGCCATTTGCTGGATAGCCTCAGGCAAAGGCTAGATTAGCACCTCTCCAGAGGACAGAAGTTCTCCCACTGTAGATACAGGTGATTCTCACAGCCAGTCGGCCTGGTGGTCAAATCCCTCTAGTGTTAACTACAACAATCAAGGCTTAATTAGAACAAGACTGCACACAAAGACCACAAGGGGGTGCACCAAGAAAGCATAAAAAATGCTGAGACAAAAAAACATGACAGAAATGGAGGATATAGAGCTAAAAAACGCAACGTTGAGGGCTTGCAATAATGTGCTAGAAGCTGCCAATAAACTTGATGAGAGCCTCACAAAATCTAATGAGATCCTCGATGCTGTGATAAAGAACCAACTAGAAATTAAGCATACAAGGACTGAAATAAAGAATATCATACAGACACCCAACAGCAGACCAGAGGAGTGCAAGAATCAAGTCAAAGATTTGAAATGTGAAGAAGCAAAAAACACCCAACCGGAAAAGCAAAATGAAAAAAGAATCCGAAAATACGAAGACAGTGTAAGGAGCCTCTGGGACAGCTTCAAGCATACAAACATCAGAATTATAGGTGTGCCAGAAGATGAGAGACAGTAAGATATTGAAAACCTATTTGAAGAAATAATGACAGAAATCTTCCCCCACCTGGTGAAAGAAATGGACTTACAGGTCCAAGAAGCGCAGAGAACCCCAAACAAAAGGAATCCAAAGAGGACCACACCAAGACACATCATAATTAAAATGCCAAGAGCAAAAGACAAGGAGAGAATCTTAAAAGCAGCAAGAGAAAGAGACTCACTTACCTACAAGGGAATACCCATATGACTGTCAGCTGATTTCTCAACAGAAACTTTGCAGGCCAGAAGGTAATGGCAAGAAATATTCAAAGTGATGAATACCAAGAACCTACAACCAAGATTACTTTATCCAGCAAAGCTATCATTCAGAATTGAAGGTCAGATAAAGAGCTTCACAGATAAGGAAAAGCTAAAGGAGTTCATCACCACTAAACCAGTATTATACGAAATGCTAAAAGGTATCCTTTAAGAAGAGGAAGAAGAAGAAAAAGGTAAAGATACAAATTATGAACAACAAACATGCATCTATCAACAAGTGAATCTAAGAATCAAGTGAATAAATACTCTGATATACAGAATGAACTGGTGATTATAATGAATCAGGGACATAGAAAGGGAATGGACTGACTATTCTTGGGGGGGAAAGGGGAGTGGGAGATGCGGGAAGAGACTGGACAAAAATCGTGTACCTATGGATGAGGACAGTGGGTGGGGAGTGAGGGCGGAAGGTGGGGCAGAAACTGGGAGGAGGGGAGTTATGGGGGGGGGAAGGAACAAATGTAATCTGAACAATAAAGATTTAATTTTAAAAATAATAATAAAAATATAAATATCTGAGTAAAGAGTTAGAATTGGCCCTGATCGGTTTGGCTCAGTGGATAGAGCTTTGGCCTGAAGACTGAAGGGTCCCAGGTTCGATTCTGGTCGGGGGCATGTACCTTGGTTGCAGGTGCATCCCCAGTGGGAGGTGTGCAGGAGGCAGCTGATCGATGTTTCTCTCTCATCAATGTTTCTAACTCTCTATCCCTCTCCCTTCCTCTCTGTGAAAGATCAATAAAATATATTTTTAAAAAAGAGAATTGTTTCTTTTCAGTAGAGTTTAGATACAGCATGGGGTAAAGTCAGAAAGTGGTTAGCAGATGAATAAGCAAGCACATCATTAGTAAGACTATGTATTTTGTGATCATGGAGAATATGGCATTGTATTAAACACAAGGTTTTAAATAATTATTTTAAATTAGAAGAGAAAGCAAAGGCAAAATATTCAAATAGTCTCTCCAAGTGCAAAAACTATAAAATTCTAAGAGGCGATCCTTGAGAGGCCAACGTACCCAAACTAACAACAACAAAAATCAAGCTGGTTTTAATGACTTCCAGACAAGGACATTTCAGATTCTTAAGGAACTCCTTTCCCAGGTAACCACTCTAACATTCTAACAAGGAAACTCTTACTTGTGAAGCCTAAGTCTTTAGTGTTTTAGCTGAAACTCATTTCCTATCAGGGTCAAAGAATATAACTGATTATTCATTTATCTATACTAATAAAAGGCCTGTGGCTGTGACTCCATAGCTCAGACCAACCAAAGACTGGTCAACAGGAGGCTGCGTGTGCAGCGAAGTGCCTGCAGGTGGGCAGGGCTGCATGCGAGGCATGGTGCATTCGGGTAGGTGGGGACTTGACTCTGAGTGCCGTGGGAGTCAGTCTGGGTCTCGTGCGATATCACACACTAGGTCTCTAGTCCTATTTAACAATAGAGAATCATAGTAATTAGCCATACCTCCACTACACTTCCCATTGGCTAATCAGGGCGACATGCAAATTAACTACCAACCAAGATGGTGGCCGGCAGCCAGGCAGCTTGAAGCGAACAGGAGGCTTGCTTTCTTCAGTGACGGAGGAAGCCAACGTTCCCCGCCTGCCGCTGCCGGCCTCTGAGCTTGCACTCTAAGAAACATTGTTACAAATATAGAAGCTAAACAAAACCCCAGAAACCTGCTTTCAGCCAGCCGGGCTTCAGCCAGCAGGACTGCAACATTGTTTCAATTATAGAACAAATGCAGATCCCTGCTTTCAGCCAGCTGGGATCTCAGAACTGGAGTGAGCAGTACCGCAACAGTGTTACAATTATAGAACCCAAACAAACCAGATACCTGCTTTCAGCAGCCAAGGCCTCAGAGCTGGAGCCAAGCGTCAGAGCTAAAGCTGGCCCAGAATAAAAAAAAATAAAAGAAAAAGGACAGGTTTGGAGCTTCAGTCACCCGCCAGCCTGAAAACGACCCTCAGCCCCTCACCCAGACTGGCCAGGCAACCAGTGGGGACCCCCACTCTGAAGGGGGTGTGACCAGCTGCAAACAGTCACCATCCCCTCATTCAGGCTAACCAGGCACCCCAGTGGGGACCCCCACCCTGATCCAGGACACCCTTCAGGGTAAACCAGCGGCCCCCACCCGTGCACCAGGCCTCTATCCTATATAGTAAAAGGGGAATATGCCTCCCAGCACCGGGATCAGCGGAGCAGCGAGGCCTCCCAGCACTGGGTTCAGCGTGACAGGGGGCAGCGCCCAAACCTCCTGATCGCCCTGCGGCTCTATGCGTGACAGGGAGCAGGGCTGCACCCTCCCTATCCGCCCTGCTCTGTTCATGACAGGGGAAGGCAACCCAACCCCCTGATCTGCCCTGCTCTGTGTGTGACAGGGGACGGTGCCTCAACTCCCCTATTGGCCCTACTCTGTGACGGGGGGAGTTCCTCAACCCCCTGATCGGCCCTGCTCTGTGCGTGACAGGGGGTGGCGCTGCAACCTCTCTATCAACCCTTTCTTGAGTGTGACAGGGGGCGGTGCCCCAACCCCCCAATCAGCCCTACCCTGAGCGTGACTAGGGGTGGCATTGCAACCTCCTGATCCGCCCTGCTCTGTGCATGACAGGGGGCGGTGCCCCAACTCCCCAATCGGCCCTGCTCTGAGCCCTACCAGAGGCTGCGCCTAGGGATTGGGCCTGCCCTCTGACACCCGGGAGCAGGCCTAAGCCAGCAGGTCGTTATCTCCTGAGGGGTCCCAGACTGCGAGATGGCACAGGCCAGGCTGAGGGACTCCCCCCCCTCCCCCCCGAGTGCACATATTTTTGTGCACCGGGCCTCTAGTCTACACTAATAAAAGAGAAACATGGTAATTAGCGTAAGACCGCTACCCTTTTCATTGGCTAATCAGCGAGTATATGGAAATTAACTGTCAGCCAAGATGGCGGCGGGCAGTCAGGCACTGAAGCGAGCATGAGGCTTGCTTGCTGCGGACTCCAACGTTCCCCGCCTCACTTGCCGGCCTCTCAGCTGCAACTCTAAACAACTATGTACTATGTTGCAAATAAGAAGCTAAACAAAACACCAGAAACCAGCCCAACTGAAAGCCAGCCGGACCGAAACTTTGTATCAATGTTTTCAGCAGCGAGGTCTCAGAGCTAAAGCTGGCCCAGAATAAAAAAAAAAAAAAAAAAGAAAAGAAAAGAAAAGATAACAAGGAGCGGTTGGAAGCTTCAGTCACTCGCTTCCAGAAAACAGCCCTCAGCCCCTCACCCAGACTGGCCAGGAACCCCAGTGGGGACCTCCACGCTGATCCAGGACACCCTTCAGGGCAAACCAGCTGGCCCCCACCCTTGCACCAGGCCTCTATCCTATATAGTAAAAGGGTAATATGCCTCCCAGCACCGGGATAAGTGGAGCAGCAAGGCTCCTGGCACCGGTATCAGCATGACAGGGGGCAGTGACCAAACCCCCTGATCGCCCTGCAGCTCTGTGTGTGACAGGGAGTGGGGCCACAACCTCCCTATCCGCCCTGCTCTGTTCATGACAGGGGAAGGCGCCCCAACCCCCTGATCAGCCCTGCTCTGTGCCTGATAGGGGGGAGCTCCCCAATCCCCTGATTGCCCTGCGGCTCTGTGTTTGACAGGGTGCAGTGCACCAACCCCCTGATCAGCCCTGTTCTGTGTGTGGCAGGATGCGGCACCTCAAACCGCCCCCCCCCCCATGGGCCCTGCTCTGTGTGTGACAGGGTAGAGCCATAACCTCTCCATTGGCCCTGCCCCGAGTGTGACAGTGGTGGTGCCCCAACACCATGATCAGCCCTGCTCTGTGGGTGATAGAGGGTGGCGCCCCAACCCCCCTCCACGGGCCTTGCTCTGTGTGTGATGGGGTAGAGCCATAACCTCCCCATTGGCCCTGCCCTGAGTGTGACAGGGTGCAGCGCCCCAACCCCCTGATCCGCCCTGCTCTGTGTGACAGGGGGCGGTGCCCCAACTCCCCTATCGGCCCTACTCTGTGAGTGACAGGGGGGAGCTCCTCAACCCCCTGATTGACGCTGCTCTGTGAGTGACAGGGTATGGACCCCCAACCCCTCTGATGGGCCCTGCTCTGTGCTTGACAGGGGTTGGTGCCGCAACCTCCCCATCGACCCTGCCTTGAGTGTGACAGGGGGTGGTGCCCCAGCCCCCCAATCCGCCCTACCCTGAGCGTGACTGAGGGTGGCATCGCAACCTCCCGATCCGCCCTGCTCTGTGCATGACGGGATGGCGCCCCAACTCCCCAGTCGGCCCTGCTCTGAGTCTGACCAGGGGCTGCACTTAGGGATTGGGCCTGCCCTCTGCCACCCGGGAGGAGGCCTAAGCCAGCAGGTCGTTATCTCCTGAGGGGTCCGAGACTGGGAGAGGGCACAGGCCGGGCTTGGGGATCCCCCTCCCCCCGACCCCTGAGTGCAAAAATTTTTGTGCACCGGTCCTCTAGTATAATAATAATTAAGCAAGTGTTTGATTTTCCCCTTCTACACACTAAGTAACCTCTTTGTGTAGGATGTCCATTTAGATGACTTCTTTATCTGGGCCTATAAGCATTCTTTGTTAAACAATACTATAGTGATAAAATGCTAAAAAAAAAAAAAAAAGAAGAAAGACAGAAAATACAAAATGACTACAATTTATTAAATAGAATTATTGAGTAGAATTATTCAGAATAAATTCAACATAAAACAAAATAGAAATCCTATAACCTATGCTCTATACCCTTATTATTTTCCATGCAAAATTTTCACAAAGCTTTATTCCCAATTTATTGGCCATATTTAGCATTATAATACAGCTTTGGCAATTTCTAACATGCTATAGTTTCCTTAAAATTCTCAAGTTGGGGGATGGAGGGTGAGAGTGAAAACAGGTGCCTTAGGATCCTGCTAAACTGATACTGACTCAGGTAGACCAAACTTCATAAGGCTTATTCCTAGTTTTTCTTTTGTTACTGGGAACGTGGCTCTTGGTTCTTGGGTTCAACAAAGAAAGAATTCAGAGCCAAGAACTCTAGTGTATGAAATTTATTTAGCAAGCAAAGCAAAAGCACACTTGAAGAGAAGAAAAGAGTGGGCTGCTCAGAAAGCTGCCTTGGCCTTTTAGAAAGAAAGTCAGAGGCAGAAAAAGTGATCCAGATGGTCTGTGTGACTCAGGGAACAAGTTACAGTGGTAAAAGAAGGGCCCTTGGAGCTTAGGAGAAAGAAAGCAAAGACCCACACCCCAAAGAAGGGGCAGGGAGTAAAGAGGTTTAGACACAGGTGTTCAAGAGATGAGGGAGAGAGAGAGAGAGAGAGAGAGAGTGAGAGAGAGAGAGAGAGAGAGAGAGAGAGAGAGAAAGAGAGAGAGAAAGGCAAGAATTTTAGGGAGATCTCAGGGGAGGATCTCAATAGGATATTCATCAGCTTATCAGGTATGTCTTTAATATGATGATACATCAAAATGAACATATAGGATCCCCACAGTCTCTACTGATTGATTGGTGCTAGGGTAGGGGTCATTAGTCATTGCATCCAATCCTGATGTCAGCCATAGGCAGTGCTTCATCTGATTTTGTTGCTTTTCTAGGCCTGGAGCTGAGACACAACTGAGGACTAGATGTTATCTCTAGTTTGACCAAAATTCTGTCTCTGTGGTTTACAGACCCAAAGCTTTGTTCCTAAGATTATCTGATGCTGATCAGAACCTCATGGTCCTGAGGACTTAATGCTTAAGGGAGTGGTTGAGCAAGGGAGAAGGAGGCAGGTGAGTCAGTGTGTAAGGCTGGGGCCAGTCTGAATCAGCTATCTGTCTCAGTTTCCCCATTCCACTTCCAAAGGAATTTTCCTAGCTGCTTACTATCCTGCCTGTTTTATTTATTGATAGACTCTTGGCTGAGAACAACTTTAGCATAAGGCCTATCCCCCTGTTTGTGCTGTCACTTCATACACCTAAATTAACCCTCTCCCACTGCAGCTCTGCACTCTGTCTTCTGTGTTTAACAACTGGAGAGAGAAAAAGAACATGCAGCAAAGGTCAAACAAAACTGGCAATGGCTTTCCAAACATCAATTATATAACAAATAAGATACCCAATAGCTTTGAACACTGCCCACCAGAGACGTTCCAAACATCTTCATAAGTAAACCTGTGCTCACCACTCATATTTCCTGTGGCTTTCTCAGAATTATCATTGATACTGTTCCCTGACTCCTTCAGGAGACCTCAAAACAGCTTATCTGTGGCAGAGGATCTTCCAAGTTCCTTCCTAAGGAACAATTTGCCCAAAATTAAAATTTTATAGTTCCCTGAAAACTGTGCTGATTACTCTCTACTTGTCCTTTCATATCTATTCTCCACCCTTCTCTGCTTTGTTCTATTCCCCGTGAAGCTGTTCTTTAAGATTGTGTCACCCTCTTGTTTTCTGGCTTATAGTTGGGTTCAGGCAAGAAGAGAGAGAGGTCAGGATATTTATGCCCCAACTCCCAACTCCTTCTCCCGTATTATTTCCAATATTTGCTTTGTGGGGGTAGTGTTTCTTCATTTCTCACTTTACTTTCTGGCAACAATCACTACCTCAACAATAGCAGTAACAACTGTGGAAGATGAGATTTCATTGAAACATTTGCATCAAAGATCTTTTTTTTTTAAATATATTTTACTGATTTTTTACAGAGAGGAAGGGAGAGAGATAGAGAGTCAGAAACATCGATGAGAGATAAACATCAACCAGCTGCCTCCTGCACATCTTCTACTGGGGATGTGCCTGCAACCCAGGTACGTGCCCTTGACTGGAATCGAACCTGGGACCTTTCAGTCCGCATGCCAACGCTCTATCCACTGAGCCAAACCGGTTTCGGCTGCATCAAAGATCTTGATACCAAAAATATGGTCTCATCTCTAAGGATAACCTGTTCTTATATACTATATCTAGAACAATGGATAGGTTAGCTGTAGTTTAAAACAACACTTCATCTGACTGGTTTGACTCAGTAGTTGAGCATCAACTTATGAATCAGGAGGTCACAGTTCAATTCCAGTCAGGGCTTGATCCCCAGTGTGGGACATGCAGAAGGCAGCCGATCAATTATTCTCATCATTGACATTTCTATCTCTCTCTCCCTCCTTCTTCCTCTCTGAAATCAATAATTTTTTTTTAATTTAAAACAATATTTCAAAAAAGAAAACTTATGATTTATAATCTTTTTAAAAATCTTTCAACAAAAATTTTTAACAATACATATTATAACCAATGGTCCTTACTAGGCCATTTTTATCCTAAGGAAATCCTCATTTCAAATATAATAGCTGACAAATCATACATCTACTGTGTAAAGTGCAGGGTAATCCAATATTTTAACAGGGGAAAAATGTACTGTAAATCACAAAGCAAATCATCCCACTGATGATTGAGCAAGTCAATTAAAAGGACTCACCCCAAAACTCAATAGGTGCCCATAATGTTCTAAGAACAATTGGGACTAAGAGAATTCACTCTAATAAATGAAAAGGCAATGCCCAGGCCATAGATGGTTTGCTCAGTGGTTAGACTGCCGTCACTCAGACCGACGGGTCTTGGATTTGATTCGCAGTCAAGAGCACTTATCTCGGTTGCAGGCTTGATCCCTGGCCCTGGTGGGGGTAGAGGGGTGTGCGGGAGGCAGCCAATCGATATGTCTCTCTCACATCGATGTTTCTCTCTCTCTCCCCCCCCTCCCTCCCTTCCACTCTCTCTAAACATCAATGGAAAAATGTCTTCAGGTGAGGATTTAAAAACAAGGACTTCTTAATTCAAATATTTCTTTTCCTTTAGTTACAAGGACTACTGTTCTCAACCTAGACATCTTTAAAACATAAATACTCTCAGGAGAAGTATTACAAAAAGTTATTAACACCTTTCTGTTACTTAAATCAGGAGACTTATTTTCTACCAGGAAGAATGAACCCAAGTAGCCTGTCTTAAAATACATGGTACTACCATAAAAAGTATAAGTGGGGCAAAAATATAAAAGAACTAGGAAAGTACCAAAGGCAAACTCTTTCCCTGACCCCATAACCCATATCAGATGCACAGATCTACAGGCGAAGTATATTAAGTAACTCAGATCCCTGACCCATACTCTCCATACCTTTCAAATCACCTGATCAAAGAAATTGCCAGGCACCAGGAAAACCTAGGGAATCTTACAAAGGGAGCATTAGCAAGATAATTTCAATGAAAACCAAAGGTTGAATTTACACACACACACACAAACATACTCTTCTGCTGCTGTGCTTTCATTTTTATCTGCAGACTCAGGGCCTGTGAGCCAACAAGGCAATAAGATTAAAGAACACGGTCCACTCAAAGTTGTTTGAATTTCTAAGACAGAAAGTAAGAGTATGCCAAGAACAGGACCCTGAGATTCTTTTGGTTTAGGTTTCTTAGCTGGAAAAAAAGCTAGAGCCATGACTTAGAAGAAAAATATACATGCCTGTACTGCCAATGTATGGTTAAAAGGAACATTAATTTTGGCCCAAGCAACCCTGACTTGTTTCTGAAAGGGAGAAAATAGTTTGATTTTGCAAGAATGAGTGGTTCTTTTGTGGAA
Organism: Myotis lucifugus; assembly: GCF_000147115.1. Classification (NCBI taxonomy): domain Eukaryota; kingdom Metazoa; phylum Chordata; class Mammalia; order Chiroptera; family Vespertilionidae; genus Myotis; species Myotis lucifugus. The sequence continues at coordinate 63,699 of NW_005871680.1, read as the reverse complement.
TGAATGATGTACTGCTAAACCAAGACCATCACTATTCTTCTCTCCCCCCCCGCCCAAGATTTCAAAACAACCTGATATATACTCTGATCCCCATTACAGGCCAGTGGATAATGAAAGGTAGAGGACCATCAATATTCATTTTAACACTAGGAGAAAAAAAGAGAGAGAAAGAGAGAGAGAAAGACCCACAGATTAGTTCCAATTATGCAAAGGCCAGAATTCCCAGCTCTTTGATTTAACCTACCGCCTGCTAACTATTCACATCTGCCTCTGAATTTGGACAGTTTCAAACATAATTAGTGTAGTACATGTAACAGAGTAGAATGGCAACAAATTAAAAATGCCTGATTTTATGCTGATTTACATAAACACCAGGAGTTAAGCATTTACAAAGGTATTTAGAAACACCCTACGAAAGAAAAGAAATGGAGCCAAGTTATATAAACACAGAAAGCTCAACAATTGGCTGTTTCCTATGTTTTTCAAAACATTGTGCTCCAATTCATTTTCCAACTTTTTCGATTTTCAGCAGGGTTTAATGTTTAGCTATTAAGATTTCTGTATTTTGAAAAACGTTGGCTAAAAAATATTTGGGTAGAAAACTATTTTTAGGTGCTCTGGTTGGATCCACAGGAAATCATACTAGCTTTTGGCTGAGTAGATCTAGTTTCCATGTGAAAATGGACAAAGAACCAGAGGAACAACTGATAAACAGCCGAAAAGGCAAATCACACTGAAGGAGGGATAAATTTCACTTAAATCTTAGAGAAACCAAATGACAAAACTCTAGCACTTTAAAAAAAAGTGTGTTGCTAATTTTCAAACTGGGGCCCCTCCTCATTCCTGATGAGGTATATTCCAGAGGGAACTCATTTGCAAACAACTTTGACAAACAAACTAAAATATATTTGCATGACAGAAATAGAGAAAATGGGGGGAAAAGCAAAACTCATCCAGAGTTCCTTGTTTAGGCAATACCATTGGTCAGGCAGGAACAAAGTATGCAATAGCACCCCCTTTCTAAGGGGTTCTTGATAATCTACAGATTATCGTGGAGGAAACATCTTAGCATATCCAATAAAAAGACAGGAGTCAGCAATGAATGGTAAACTCCTTGGCAGAGGAGGAAGACAGAAGCAGTACTAATCAAACCAATTCTGGGATTGCAGATTTTCTCCAACAAGAGAGATCACCAACTTGCTCTGCCAACAGCACCATCTCTCAGTTCTCAGCTTTCTTGATGTGGTTTCTTTCAAGTCAATCATGACAGCATAATTAAGCAGAAATAGGTGTAGTGAGAAAGCAGCATTTCCCTTGGCCCTTCTCTGGAGGAAACAAATAGGTAAAGAAGGCAATGGTGTAAATGACCAAGGGTAGCACTTTCAAATTCAAAAAACACTAATTTGGGGGAGGGGAGTGGTTTTTAATGATTTTTTTTCTGAGGTTATGGGGAAAGCAGCCTAATTTTGTTGTGTTTCCAACAAATTTCAAATATAGTTCCATCCTGAGGTAATACTAGGGGTTGGGACTTTAATATATGAATTTGCAAAGGACACAATTCAGTCCATACAACCCCCAATGCTTGGAGGACAGTCTGTCAACCATTTGGTAAGTATTTGCAGATGATGATGATGACGACGATGACGATCTCACACATGATTCTAGGCTTGCTGTTCATATTATACAGAAAAGAATTTCTAATAGTCCAAAAAACAAGAAAACAGACATGTACAAAACTATCTGAGGATTACTCAGGTATGCCAGTCCAATTTGGCAGAAGGCATATAACCGAACTTGATTTTGAAATATCATTTAATCTATGGGGGCTACCAAAATAAAGCTGCCAGGAAAAGGACTGGAAAATGGTTAAAAAAGAAATCTCTCATAACCTTCACTCTCAGAGCTTCTTATGCACCTTGCTGCCATGCTATGTCCCAACCTCCAGCCCTGAAGACTGACTCAGGGTCTGGCACACCATTTTGTGATAGAATATGGGAATGAGGGAAGGAGAAAGGATTTGTAGTTATTGCATGAAGTTAGTCACTAGCCTCTCTAGCTCAAATAACTTACAATAAACTTCTGGGGGAGGCAGAAGAGAGTAGATTGCATCTTTACTATATGGGATTGAATTCCAGTATCACTTAAGTTGCTGAGCCTTTGTTCACATTCAATACTCATCCCTCACATTAATCCCGTGCTTCGTAGTTAAAGCACTCACATGCATGACCTCGCTTGATCCTTAGAAGAGCTCTGTGAACTAGAAAGAGTCCAAGTCAGGTATAAGTTCCTTTAAACAACTGTAGAAGTGACAGCCCTTTTCAATTTGACCTAAGGCAGATCTTTTTAGCTATATTTGGCAAGAAGACTGTCAGATAATGCAATGGATTTTTATATACTGCTGATCCAATTTATATAGGAAGAGAGCCCACAAAATCTAGAAACTAGAGATTAAAAGTTCAGGCATTTGCAAAAGATGGAGCAGGTAGTCAGGTCCTAACTGAAGAAGAAATAGCCTTTCTTATTTTGGCCACCATTGAGTCAATAGAATTTGGAAGCAGTGGAGGGAATAGAAAAGTTTGAAGGGGATGCAAGGATCATCTCCAGACCCTGGGGGAAAATGACATGCCACAATTTTTAAAAAGTCAGTCTGGAAGACAGGAGAAGGAGAGATTGTGGGAAAAGTGTAACAAATCTGAAGGCATAAGCAAATTCGGAGGAATATAGAAATTACAACAATGGTAGTATTAATAGCAATGATAACTAACAATGACAAAGGTTTATTGAACACATTAAAGATTCCAAGCATTACTCTAAGTAGTTTACATGCATCACTTCATGTTGGTGAGGATAATTTTATCCCACTTTACAGATAACGAAAGTGAAGAAGGATGATCAACTTGTGTAAGGCCACACAGGTGGTAAGTGGCAGAGCCAGTTTTAAACCCAGGCTTGTCTCACTTGAGTTTGAGCCCTTACCCATTTCATAATCCTGATTCATAGTCATATGTAACATAAACATCATCATAGTCACGGAGTACCCACATGTGAAAGTTATTCTAAGATTCAGTTAACTTTAACAAGACTCAAAGAAAAGCTGAGTGCTGATAGTATGATTACCCCAAGTCAACCTAAAGTATCCTATATAAATATCTGGATAGGCAAAAATTATACCTTCGTTGCATAGAAAGATTTTCAGCTTTAAATGTAATGAGATGGCATCACAACTAAGTTAATATGTGCATGCAATCCAGGCAGAGAAGCATATCATAGAGACTAATTTCTTATTCTGAGGCAAGATAGACCTTTTATTCCTTCTCTCTTTCTGTGTATTGGGGGGTGGGGGGGGAGAGAGATAGGGAGGATTCAGATATATATATATATATATATATATATATATATATATATATATATATATATATATATAATTTCCCCATCACCAGGAGAGGTGGAGGCAAACTTTCCCTTTGTTGTTCTACAGACTAATGTGTGGAACTCCCTGAATGAGACTCTTCTCCCATTAACCCACATCATAGTCGCAGAACCAAAATACTTTGCTTAAACTGGGGATTCTTTCCATTAATAATCAGAAGGAATTCCTAATTCTACCTTGTTATCTAACCCAAGAACACCAAATTATTCAACTTGAGAAAAATCACATCAGCATTCATAAGAACTTTTGGGATACAAAAAAGATAAATACATTAAATTGTGAGTTTAAATCTTTACAGCCCACATCTACTCTCTGGCCAAGGCAAGTGTAAACAGGAATAGGTGGAGTAAAGGGAAAGAAAGCTCTTGATAATGCCCAAAATAGCAAAGTTACTTTATAAGCCAGTTACTTTAGAGAATGCCAATTTGGGTTTGTCTGATGTTTCCTCATGATTAGATTCTATGTGTGTGTACATGCCTAATCTATTCACTAGTTCCTATCCCCAGTGATTAGAGAACACGGGCTTTGAAATCATACAAACTTAAATTCAAATCTAAATAAAAACTCTACCACTTTTGAGCTGTGAGACTGTCTAGGTTTTAGTTTCCTAATTTGTGAAATAGTGATTTAACTGATGAGGTTGCTGAGAAGATTTAATGAATGAGATAATGTATCTAAAGCAATTTAACGCGGTTTTTTTGGGAGCGGGTAAAAATGTATTTTACACCTTCCTGATTTAACCACAGTATCTCATACCAGCAACATTAAAATATTAGTTGGTTAAGCAGCATCTTTATTTACTTTCTCAAAGGGAAAAATAAATATTTCATTCTGCCTATAGCAATCCAATCTGGCTGAAGTCCTTCATTGCCAATCAGAAACTGCCTCCAGGTATCCTGCAGCTGCAGGGACTAGCCCAAGAAGAACACAGCCACTAGCGAGCAAAAGAATACCAGAGGTGCTACAGTGAGCACGTTCCTTCCTGCAGAGCTCGTGCAGAGACACTGGCCAGTGCAGTGGGTGGAAGAGTATGACAAAGGTACCAAACACAAAGAAGACTCCAAACTACAGCCACCAAGAATGTGAACATGCCCAGGCAACATGGCTTAGTGGTTGAGCATCAACCTATGAATCAGAAGGTCACAGTTCAATTATTGGTCAGGGTACATGCCTGGGTTATGGGTTCAATCCCCAATGGGGGGCATGCAGGAGGCAGCCAATCAATGATTCTCTCATCATTGATGTTTCTCTCTCTCCCTCTCGCCCTTACTCTCTTAAATCAATTAAAAAAAATTTTTTTAAAGAATGTGAATGTGTTTCAGGGACTGATGATGAGTACTCTAACTAAAAGCAGGGGCAGGGTCTCAGGTGCAAGCCATCACTGTCAATCCTAAGAAAGAAGAGAATACCCAAATCAAGCAATTTTCTTATAGTCAAATTGAGAGATAAAATATTCAACAATAACACTGAAAAATCAGGAAGGCCATAGCTAAAATGCCATTCATACTTGATTTCCATAATTTCCTTGCCCATAGCAAGAAAACAAGGGAGTTGATATGCAGAGCATTTACAATCTATTGCTTCAATATGATAATATCCTCTTGTTGAAGAAAAGAAAAACATAGGTCCAAATGGTATCACTCCTATAAAAGCCTATGATTTAATACCTGATTTAATTACAGCTTCAACCTCTCCCAGAAATGTAATCTTAATCAACCAGTATAGAATTCCTGGGTCAAAAAACAGAAAAGTTCTATATCCCATAAAAATAAGAGGCAATCTTCATAATGAAAGTCCTCCAAAATCTCTATCCCCAAACAAAAGATGTCTGCCAGAAAATAATCCTTTCTTTTCTTTTGTCAATAGCTCCCTAGCCCCATCCTTCTTCCCATAAAAATCTTCTATTTTGTACAACCTTCAGAGAGCCCTTCTAAAGGCCTGATGGGATGCTGCAGGATTCATGAATCACTTGATTAAAGTCAATTAACTCTTCAAATTTACTCAGCCGAATTTCATCTTTAAACATTCTCTATATTCTTTTAGAATACATCAATAAAATTATTCTATTTATGTTAAACCAATCCTCTATGTCAGAAATTAAAACAAACCCCAAAAAAGGCCTGGCTGGTTTGGCTCAGTGGATAGAGTGTTGGCCTTTGGATCAAAAGGGTCCCAGGTTCAATTGCAGTCAGGGGCACATACCTTGGTTGCAGGCTCCTCAGGCCCAGGCCCTGTCCCTGGTCGGAGGCAACCAATCAATGTGTTTCTCTCACATCGATGTTTCTCTCTGTCTTTCCCTCTCTCTTCCACTCTCCCTAAAAATCAATGGAAAAATATCCTCGGGTGAGGATTAACAAAACAAACATTTTTTTTTAAAAAGGATTATATTAGCTGTACCAATTCTTCTAAATACAGAAGTACAAACTCACTATTGAGATTTTGAGTCTAATTTCATCTGGGTCTTTTTATGTTATTATTATTATTATTTAATATATTTTTATTGATTTCAGAGAGGAAAGGAGAAGGAGAGAGATAGAAACAACAATGATGAGAGAGAATCATTGATTGGCTGCCTCCTGCCATGTGCCCTTGACCAGAATCGAACCCAGGACCCTTGAGTCCACAGGCCAATGCTCTATCCATTGAGCCAAACCAGTTAGGGCTATTATTTTAAATATTCTATCACTTTTTCTGTTCTCCCCCTCCCCCATCAATTAGAATTTCAAATGAAAGTCAAATGCTCCCTTGGGGGTAATAAATAAATAAATAAATAAATAAATAAATAAATAAATAAAATAAAATAAAATAAAATGAAACAGAAAATTCCTGTGTCCCAAATTTCAAACTGTGAGGAGGGGTCTCTAGCAAAGCAAATGGAAAATTGTGTTCTCATAACAGTGCTGCAATTAAGGTTTACATCTGTAGTCTGAAAAAAAAAAAATCCAAAGCAGAGTCATTGTTACTGTCGTAACTAGCTAGCTAATACTAATAAGAAAGGAGCAAAGGAGAGCCCAGATGTTATAAGTATGGTCATCTAGGCAACTTCACCAGGAAGCTGCAATTTCACACTCCCTAGGGAGCCATCGGTCTAGTCCAGGGGTGGGCAAACTTTTTGACTCGAGGGCCACAATGGGTTCTTAAACTGGATGGGAGGGCCGGAACAAAGGCATGGATGGAGTGTTTGTGTGAACTAATATAAATTCAAAGTAAACATCATTACATAAAAGAGTATTCTTTTTTTTTTTTTTAGTTTTATTCATTTCAAACGGGCCGGATCCGGCCCACGGGCCATAGTTTGCCCACGGGTGGTCTAGTCTCTGCAGATCACTGGGGGAAGGGGTCCAATTAAGGGGAAAATGGACACATGCACAGTGAAGCCAGGGTGACACAGGGAAGGTGCTTGCCTATCAGTCTAATCTGGGAAAACATAATTGTCTAGAGGGGGTGGAGCCACTGCAAGCACATGAAATCCTGAAAAATTCACTGGATAAGTTCCTAGTTAAAATCCCCAGAGTTCGACAAAAATCTCTCTCTCTCTCTCCCTCCCTCTCTCTCTTTCTCTCTCTCCCTCCCTCTCTCTCTCTCCTCACTTTTCACTCCTGTTTCTCGCTTACTCTGTGACCCACACTCACTGTGCACCTCCATAGTCTTGTGGCCCTAGAAGTCACATGCAATGGACTGCAGCTGGGAACACAAGTTAACCTAGCCCAATGCTGGACTTGACTGGACCTTAATATGGAGCAGAAACTCTGGGTAGTGACTTTAATCTTAGTTATGCTGAAGAAAAAATGGGACTTTTATTATGATGGGACAGAGGGAGATGGGATCTTGGAAGGGAAGGTCCTTAAGGTCAACTCATCAATAAAGCTTTTCACAATACCTCATTCTCCCATGGGGTCCTCAGGAAATTTTTATTTCTGGGGCATCCCAAGAAGCCCACTTCCACCAGTAACAGGTGGGGATGCAGAGGACACCCCACTGGTAACATTTATTTCATCTTCCTCAATGAAGAGTAAAATACTATAATGTGAACATTAAGACTGAACATCCATTAATTCTGTCATTTTATACAGGGTAGAGGCCCTAAATCTGAGTTTTCCTCCAAGAAATACTTAGGTTGAAATGAACTGTTTTAGAAATGGGACTTACTAAGCGGAGGTTAAATCTAAATAGGTGAAAATGAAAATGTAGTATCATGAACATCACTATTAGCCTCTGTTCCTTAGGACATAATCGCTCTATTGGAAATTTCCAGAAAGTCATGCAATAAGCCTCCTTATCCATGGGAGATGCATTCAGGAACGCTCCCAGGGGAAGCCTGAAACCATAGATAGTACCAAACCTATATATGTTTTTTCTATACATATTAACCTATGATGACGTTTAATTTATAAATTAGTCACAGTTAAGAGATTAATGACAATAACTAATAATAAAGTAGAACAATTACACAATATACTATTGTGGGGAGGAAGAAACTTTTCTCTACCCTCCTAGGTTTCTCAGCTACTCAAATAATTAAATCTATATGAGACAGAATAGATTCGCAAGAGAGAATAACCAAATTTAATTGCATATGTAAATATGGAAATCCCATACATAAGAGTTAAAGACGCCACATATAGGAAAGAGAAAATGAGGTATGTATGACATTCTGAGCTGAGGATGAGGTAAGGCACCTGAGGGCTTCATGGGAGAGGAAGGTCATTCAGAGGATGACCTGAAAATCAGATGTTCAGTAATTAGAAGTTTGCCCTGCCCGACTGGTGTTGCTCAGTGGTTGAGCATCGACCCATGAACCAAGAGGATCCTGATTCAATTCTTGGTCAGGGCACATGCCCAGGTTGCGGGCTTGATCCTCAGTATGGGGTGTGCAGGAGGCAGCCAATCGATGTTTCTCTCTCATCGATGTTTCTATATCTCTATCACTCTCCCTTCTTCTCTAAAATCAATAAAAACATATTTTTTAAAAAGTTATTTCTGGTAATAACTCTTATTATGGGCAAGGCTCCCAATTTAAATATTTCACAGAGAGGTAAAAGTTTCTTTTGGGCCTGCAAAGCCTCTATTGCCTTCAGCTCAAAATGATCCACAGGCCAAAGTAGCACATCTTGGCGAGGTCCGTTCTGAACTCCTTTATTTTAATGCAGGTTATGTGAATGTGGTCAGTCTCTCTCTCTCTCTCTCTCTCTCTCTCTCTCTCTCCCTCTCTCTCTCTCTCTCTCTCTCATTCAAACTATCTTACTATACTGTATACACCCTTATTGTTCCGTTGATGGTATGAGATAATAAAATACCTATGTGGTGAGATGAAATGAGGTGAATGACATAGGCATTGTGACGTAGCGTTAGGCTACTACTGACTTTCTGACGATATGTCATGATGTTGTCAATGGGTGAATATCAGAAGCAGATGATGTGGATCAGGGGTCCTCAAACTATGGCCCACGAGCCACATGCAAATACAAATATTGTGTTTGTTCCCATTTTGTTGTTGTTGTTGTTGTTTATTTTTATTTTTATTTTTTTAAATATATTTTATACATTTTTTTAAAGAGAGGAAGGGAGAGAGATCGAGAGTTAGAAACATCGATGAGAGACAGAGTTCCCCAGTCTGGACTGGCAGGCGGTGTGTAGGGCGAGGGCGTCCAAGGCCTGGGGTTTGGAAGTGAGTGATTACAGATGCATGGATGGAGGAATGGATAGCTGAGTGTGTGTGTGGATGAATGGTTCGGTGGACAAATGCACAGATGGATGCACGGAGGTTGGTCTCAGAAGTCCTGGGTGTGTGCCCTGTGCATCTTTTCTGAGATCCTATGGAAACCAGGGGTTCCCCTGGCGCCCCTTCACACACAGGGCGTGGTTTCTATTTTAAACGAGCGCATTTCAGACTAGGCCAATGTTGGCGTTTTGACCAGATTAATTTTTAATTTGGGAAGTGTGATGGGGGTGCATCTTAGGGGGCATTGCAGTGCCTCCTCTATCCCCCCCCCCCCCCTCGCTCCCTAGGCCTGGTCACGATGACTATCAGTCCGTTCTTGGTGCCTAGGAGTGTGTTTGGTCATTCACTTTGTTCTGTAGATTCCACATCGAAGGGAAATCTTGGGATAAATTGTCTGTCTGACGG
>NW_005871680.1:50207-54042 GCF_000147115.1 Myotis lucifugus | reverse complement strand
GTCCCTTAAGCCTTGACAGCTTTCTGGGAATTGGGCATTTCTTCTTCTATGTCTTCTAGAAGAATTCCTCTTAAGTCTCACTGGTCATGCTTATCTATGAGCAGAAGCAGAGCCTTCTTATCTTCTACTCAATGGAATACTACCCTGTGGCAAAAAATAAAAAGAAGAAGAAGAAGAAGAAGAAGAAGAAGAAGAAGAAGAAGAAGAAGAAGAAGAAGAGGGAATTCTTGCCATTTGCAACAGCATGGGTGGCACTGGAGAGCATTATGAAAAGTGAAATTAGCCAGTAAGAGAAAAATGAATACTATGTGATCTCACTCATTTGTGGAATATAGAGAACAACATAGACTGATGAACAGGGACAGGTCCACAGACATCTGTACCACCACTCTGTGCTGGGGCCTCGGCAGCAAGGCCACCACCAGGCAGCTCAGGGCTATCCCGGTATCTTTATATTTCTATCTATTTTTCTATCTATCTATCTATCTATCTATCTATCTATCTATCTATCATCTATCTATCATCTATCTATCGCAAATCATGTTCATGTTCAATTTGTAACAAGAAAATTGGGGGTCCGCACAACATGAGGAGCTGTATTAAAGGGTCGCAGCATTAGGACAGTTGAGACCGCTGGTCTAAGGTTTATTTCTACCTCAATTTCTGGCCCCGACCCAGCCTGGCCCTGGTCTGGGCTTGGGCAGGAGGCAAACAACTGATGTGTTTCTCTCACATGGATTATGTCTCTCTGCCGAACCGGTTTGGCTCAGTGGATAGAGCGTCAGCCTGCGGACTCAAGGGTCCCAGGTTCGTTTCCGGTCAAGGGCATGTACCTTGGTTGCGGGCACATCCCCAGTGGGGGGGGTGTGCAGGAGGCAGCTGATCGATGTTTCTCTCTCATCGATGTTTCTAACTCTCTATCCCTCTCACTTCTTCTCTGTAAAAATTCAATAAAAATACTTTTCTTAAAAAAAAAAAATTCAAATGTGTATCAACATCAAGCCACATTGTTTGTTGAATTTCTCTGGCTGCAAATGGGGCGACAGCATTTTTTCCTCATTCATCTCTCCTCTCAATTCTGAAGTCAGAGGCAGGACTTAGGTCAAAGGGCACGGTCTTTTGGGAGGTGGTGGAGGCACGAGCTCCGTGTCAGGATCCAGATGATGCTTTCGTTTCTGTCCCCAAGAAGCTGCACATCTGTCAATGAACTCAAACAGAATCTCCTTGGTGACAGGGTTTGAGATGCTGTTGCACACAGCCATGGCAGTGTTGTAGGCATTAGGAAAACTTTTGTCTGTTCTCTGTCTCATGAAGACCCAGCTGTTCTCAAAGTTGCGTTCTATAATTTTGTTGTCATACTGTTTTAGGTCTTTTGTCACCTTGATTTGTGCAAAGGGTCTTTCATAACCTCCAACATAAAGAAGTCCAACATTCTGAGGAAGCAACCCTTCTCCTCCCATTCTTGTTATCTTTAGGTGAAAATCCACAGAATTCAGACTGGGAGGCTTCCATTTTAAAATATCATCACATCGACCAGGTTTGTATTTTCCAGTAGGCTGAAAAATAAGTCCATCCATTTCATGGCTAAGTTCTTTTGCAAAATTTCCTTCAAGTAGCTTTCTTGAAGTATAAATGTCAAAAAATGGCTTATTTCTGACACTAAATGGTTCCTGTGTTTTGTCAATGAGCCCAGTCTTCATTTTTTCATGTCGAGGATTTATTATTTCTCATTCTATACACTGAAGACGAACATTAAAATCACAATCTCCAACTCGCTGTGCATTGAATTTAATTATGTCATAAATCAAATATCTAGGTATAGCTTGTCCATTTACTTTATCAATAACCATTTCCCCATCCAACAGAGTATTTGATAAATGTATACGGAGATCTTTACGAAATGGGAGTTCCAGATTTGAAACATGGAACACTGAATTATCTCTACCAATCATAAAAACTTCATTTGTGCCATCAATCAACATCATATACTGAGTACCATCTGCTTTCCAGCTTACTTTATATGGATTCTGCTCTAAAAGTTTAATATTTTGCTTGTCCATGTAAACAGGCTGTGCTCCAGGGAATCCAGACCTTTCCCAGCCACAGAATTGCCAACACTTCCGCTGTACTTCTCCTAACTTCGGTTGAGTTGTTACTTGAGTTACGCCTTTAACCGTTATACCTTCTAAGAAAATAGCACCCAGTTTTAACCGTTCTTTTCTCCTTTTGCTAAAGGAGGCGCTTGGCCCAGGTTCTGGTTCCTTCTTTCCATCCTTATCCTCATCTTCCTCTTCATCATCCTCCAAACACCAATATGGCAATTCAGGTGGGGCTGGTGCTTCCTCTATATCACCATAGCGACGAAAGAGTTCTTTCAAATAATCACCCTTATAAATTCCTGGTGGTCTTGCTTGAGCAAAAGTGGCAACTGCCGCTTCAGTACTCCAATCCATTTTCTCCACCAAAAGGGCACAATGGTCACCACCAGGTAAAGCACCAGCAAGTCCGTGATTGCATGGAACTAGGCCAGGACGTCGTCTTGCACTGCTTACCTAGGGAGAGCTGGCGGAGTGCTGTGTCCAATGAGGGAGTTGAAAAAAACAAACAAACAAACAAACAAAAATCTTAAAAATAACTCTCCTTATAAAAATCTTCTTTAAAAAAATAAACTCTTAAAAAAAAAAAAAAACCCTCCTTAGAAATGATATCAATCCAGCCTTTCAATGCACAGAAGCTTAGGCAATCCCATGTGGCCTGAGCCGGACTTGGTCTCTAGGTGGGGGCTTGACCAGCCATCCAGAGAGGGAGCGTGGCGGGGCGGGTGTCGACCAGATGACCCTGCTCAGGAGGGGCCGTCCGGCCCTGTGCTGGTCGAGAAGCGCCAATGCAAGCCACCCTCCTGCAGCCAGAGCCCGGTGCCTGGACTTGACCTGAGTGGGGAAGGACGAGCAAGGGGCTCGCTAATATACAAAACCATACACAGTTTATACACATCAACTTCAGCCTCAGCCTCCCATGACCTCCAAGGCCAGCTTCATTCGGTGTGTCTGCGTCTCCGGTCTACCCCCGTCCGCACCCACCCACATCCACACCCCACCCTCGCCCGGCCCATTCCCTTCCAGGAATGAATGCCAGGCGCAGCCACGTTCAGCAGAACCTTTCTTTTCGGTCCTTTGGGTGAATGCCACCTGAAGGGGCATGTGGTGCGGGGCCTAGCTTGGGGCATGTTCGCCCGCACCTGAAACTTGACGCCCAACCATTGAAGCTTTCACTCCTGGGGGCGGCTGATTGGTGGAGCGGGCGGGCGGCTGGTTTGGATCCTCCCACCACGGTCTGGGGCTATAAAAGAAAGCAAGGTCTACTCTGCCGAGCTTCTCAGCCCTAGGTTTGTTGTCTTGGTCGGCGACCGAGTTCACCAAGCAAGCTTTTAGGGGAGAGATCGCGCCAAGACCCGGTCATTGGACATAGAGGCCACTGGAGTACCTGGCTAGAACCTGGCTAGGCTGCTGATCAGGTGGACTTGCCCCCCGCACCCGAAAGGTGTGGGTGCCAGACGCTTCACCAAGCCCGCCGCCCCCTCCCCCCCCCCCCCCCCCACAGAAGGCAGACAGGGAGTGACACTTCGCCTCTGCCATTCTCCAGAAGCATCCGCCCGCAGCCCCACTGGGGATGTTAAGCAGCCTACTCTCTCAGCACCAGAACCCATGCTGCGCCCCAAGAGTGAACCGGCCTCCAGAAGACCTCGGCCCGCCAAGGGCTGCCAAATTGAGGAGCCCCGCGCGCCCTGATAATAGGGATGGCACCCAGCCTGCAAAGGCCCCCAGGTGCCCTGGGC
>NW_005871680.1:36881-50107 GCF_000147115.1 Myotis lucifugus | reverse complement strand
GGTGGGGCAGATTGGATTAAAGGCCGAGCTCGAGCCCAAGAAGACCTTGAGGGAATCTAGCTTTTTCCCCAGGTGGAGCCTGCTTTGAGGGATAGGCAGGCCTGAGGGGCCCAACCATGTCTTTCAAGAATTAGCTCATCTCTTTAGGACTGACTTTGGGACAACGGGAGCCAACATGTTCGGCAGTCAGAATGCACAAATCCAACCCGACCTATTGCGCGATTTTTTTGTATGGATAAAAGGTATATCAGCAGAATTTATAATCATTCATACACATATACAGAAATAAAATAAGTGGAATACCCCCCTCAACAAGACATGATGCGTTTCCCACTGTTCAATTTGCCCCCGCGAGAAGGGGGTGATTCTCCGAGTCCAGGAAATGTGATGGGAAAAGCACAAGGAAGCTATAAATGAAAGCAGGGTCTCTTCTCCAAGATTCTCAGCCTTAGGCTTGTTGTTTCTGTCGTCGACCGTGTTCACCAAGCAAGCTTTCAGGGGAGAGATCTCGAGAAGACCCAGTCCCCGGACATAGAGGCCGCTGGAGTACCTGGCTAGAACCTGGCTAGGCTGCTGATCAAGTGGAATTGCCCCCCCCCCGCGCCCCATGGGTGTGGGAGCCAGACGCTTCAACAAGCACGCCCCTCCCCAGTTGCAGACAGTGAGTGACACTCGCCCTCTGCCATTCTCCAGAAGCATCGCCCCGCAGCGCACTGGGATGTTAGGCAGCCTACTCCTCAGCACCAGCACCCAAGCTGCGCCCCAGTGTGAACCGGCCTCCAGAGACCTCGGCCCGCCAAGCGCTGCCAAATTGAGGAGCCGCGGGCCCTGAAGATGGGATGGCACCCAGCCTGCAAGGCCCCCCAGTGCCCTGGGCCGCAGACGCGCTCACCTCAGTGCTGGTCGTGGCTGAAGGCTGTTCCCTGCATAGAGTCAACTCAGTGCTGGAGCCCCAACCCGAGCCCGAGCCCAGTCGGTCCTGCCAGTGTCTCTGGTCCCTGAGGCGCGCTTGGGCTCGGGAGAGGGGGCGCACTCGCCCATCGGCCTGGAACCAGGCGCTCTCCTGGATGCTCCCGGGGGAGCCGTCACCATCCAGCAGGAATTCTTCTGCTCGTCAGTCCCACACCACCAAGCGCTGCTGAAATGATTGGTAGAATCAACATCATTAAATTGTCTATACTGCCAAAGCAATCTATAAATTCAACGCACTTCTCATTAAAATACCAACGGCATATTTCACAGACCTAGAACCAACTCTTCAAAAATTCATCTGGAAGAAAAAACGACCCCGAATAGCTGCAGCGATCCTGAGAAAGAACAAAGTAGGTGGGATCTCAATGCCAGATATCAAGCTGTATTACAAAGCCACTGTTCTCAAAACTGCCTGGTACTGGCACAAGAACAGACATATAGATCAATGGAATAGAATAGAGAGCCCAGAAATCATCCCCAACCAATACACTCAATTAATATTTGACAAAGGAGGCAAGAACATATAATGGAGTCAAGATAGTCTCTTCAATAAATGGTGTTGGAAAAATTGGACAGATACATGCAAGAAAATGAAACTAGACCACCAACTTACACCATACACAAAAATAAACTCAAAATGGATATAGGACTTAAATATACAATGGGAAACCTTAAAAATACTAGAAGAATCCAAAGGCAACAAAATCTCAGACATATGCCGAAGCAATTTCTTCACCGATACTGGTCCTAGGGCATTGGAAATTAAAGAGAAAATAAACAAATGGGACTACATCAAAATAAAAATTTTCTGCACAGCTAAGGAAACCATCAACAAAACAACAAGAGAGCCCACTACATGGGAGAATATATTTGCCAACATTATATCTGATAAGCACCTATTCTCCAACATTTATAGGGAACTCATACAACTTAACAAAAGGAAGATAAACAATCCAATCAAAAAATTGGCAAAGGATCTAAATAGACATCTTTTAAAAGAGGACATTCAGAAAGCCAAGAGACATATGAAAACATGCTCAAAGTCGCTAATCATCCGAGAGATGCAAATCAAAACAACAATGATGTACCATCTCACACCTGTCAGAATGTCTATCATCAGCAAATCAACAAATGACAAGTGCTGAAGAGGATATGGAGAAAAAGAAACACTTGTGCATTTCTGGTGGGAATGCAGACTGGTGCAGCCACTGTGGAAGACAGTATGGAGTTTTCTCAAAAAACTGGAAATGCAACTCCAGTTTCACCCTGTGATCCCACTTCCAGGAATATATCCCAAGAAACCAGAAACACCAACCAGAAAGGATATATGCACCCATATGTTCATAGCAGCACAATTCACCATAGCTAAGATCTGGAAACAGCCTAAGTGCCCATCAGTAGATGAGTGGATTAGAAACCTCAGATACATCTGCACGATGGAATACTATGCTGCTGTAAAAAAGAAGGAACTCTTACCTTTTGCAACAGCATGGATGGAACTGAAGAGCATGATGCTAAGTGAAATAAGCCAGTCAATGAAGGAAAAATACCACATGATCTCAATCATTCATGGATAATAGAGTCCATTATAAACTTTTGAACAATAATAGACACAGAGGCAGAGTTGCCTCGAACAGACTGTTAAACTACAGCAGGAAGGCCGGGGAGGGTGGGGGGGCAAAAGGGGGGGTAAGAGATCAACCAAAGGACTTGTATGCATGCATATAAGCATAACCAATGGACATAAGACACTGGGAGGTAGGGGAGGCCAGGGCATTGTCAAGGAAATGGGCAAAAAACGGAGACATATGTAAGACTCTTAGTAATAATTTAAGCAATAACAAAATTATTATTTAAAAAAGAAGAAAGAGACCTTCCTTAGTATAAGCCACTGAAGCTTTGGGAATGTTTGTTACTCACCATAACATCTAGCCCAGCGTTTCTCAACCTGTGGGTCATGACCATATTGGGGCTTGAACGACATAATCATTTCACAGGGGTTGCTGAAGACCATCGGAAAACACATGTGTAATTACATATTGTTATTGTGATGAATCACTATGCTTTAATTATATTCAATTTGTAACAATGAAAATACATCCTGCATATCAGATATTTACATGACGATTAATAACAGTAGCAAAATTACATTTATGAAGTAGCAATGAAAATTATTTTATGGTTGGGGGTCACCACAACATGAGGAACTGTATTAAAGGGTCACAGCATTAGGAAGGTTGAGAACCACTGATCTAGCTGGTCCTAATGGGTGTGCTTTAACAATTCTACTATCCTGGAGGCAGCAGAGCCTAACGTTTTAAGTCAGATCTCTGTTATTAGAAACACTTGGGTTTGCCTTCCAGCCCTGCCTTTATTTAACTCTACTATCAAGCAATTTACATAAAGCCTCTGAGCCTCAATTTGCTCTTCATAAAATCTGTTTGCAGAAAGGACTAAATGACATAATAATGCATGTAAAGCACTGAATTCCAGGTCTGGCACATGCAGTAAACATTCGGTAGCTATTAGCTCCGTAGTTCCACAATGTGTACTGAATACAAACATTCTAACATTGCATGAAGGGATAACCTTTTGTTCTTTGTAGCATTTCAAATGTTGTTTTTAAACAAATAAAATTGTACTGTATATATTCTCTCATAGCCTGATTTGTCTCTTAAAAAATGTCATATTTTTATTAAAAATAAAAAATATGAGAGCTGGTATAGCCCGGAGGATTTAGAATCTTCCCATGCACAGGAAGGTTTCTGGTTAAATTATTCATGAGGCATAGCCTAGTGCCTCTGAAATAGGCACTGTTCTCAGGAATCTGGCTGGATTCCCAGTGGGAAGGTGAGGGGTTGACAGGAGGCAGCTGATCCATGTTTCTATTTACCCTGTCCCATCCTATCTCTCAAAAAACAAATTAACAAAAAAATCAGTTGGAGACAACAAACCCCAGAAACTACCACTGGCCACTCGATCCCAATGTTGTCATTTCCCAGCAACATTCTGGCTTCCAAACACCTATATTCTCAATGGTCAGTGAGTGACTGGGATACTATTTACACCTGGGAGGCCTGGAAAGGTATATTACCCAAAGGGCTATGCCCCTAATGATGGCTGGGTTTAGCCAATGAAAACCCAAGAGAGGCATATTATCCAGGTGTACATGGTTGAGGGTGGCAGTTCCTGCATCTACCTGGTGGTCATGTTGACCTCTTTGGTCTGTTCACAGAGAGTGAGGCTTCCCAGCGCCAGGTCTCCAGAAGGACAAGGCATCAGAGGCAGTATCCCCCTATGAAGGGGTGTGTCTGAGGTTTGCTGAGCCCCAACAAGCATGAATTTGGGCTTTTGTGACTCCTGGACACCTCTCTGCTTACAGAGTTCGACGATGCCTCATTGAGTTAACTCTCCAGCCTGGTGTGTGGGCACCTCTGGGGTCCTGCAGTCCCGGTCCCACTGCCAGGAACAGTGAGTTCATGTGTAGCAAAAGGTGTGATGGGGAAAGAGGTTAACAGGTTACAATACCTCCATGTGAGGACATGATGGTGTGACTGAACTAGGAGGATTTGGGAAACGTAGGACTTGTTTTGTGTATATAGGCAACAAAGAAGATGAGGCAGAGTTTTGCACAAGGAGTTTTACTTTCATTCTCAGGAATCTGGGGACATGAAAGGTCCTGATGAAAAGAGGGACATTGTGTGAGGTAGTTCTGTAAACTTTTCCCAAAGCAGCTCAGAAGAGGAACAGACTAGAAGAGAGATGATAGCAGCTGGGAACAGGTGGCAAAAGTCCTATAAAAGATAAGGTAACTGGAAAGATTGTGCACTGAGGACTGAGTCTTGAAGGAATGTGGTCATCTCCAGGACACATTGGCCTATTGACTGGGAAATGGTACTGAGCAGTCTGAGCCCATGGATCCTGGGGTTGGTGGCCAGAGTCTCAACAGATCTTTCTCTGAACACAGATTCCTGCAAATGCAGAGTTGTTTAACGGTGCTGTTTTGTGGAACTCATATCAGGGCCTCACACTCTTACAACTTCTGTGATAGTGGTATCCTGGGATTGGCTTGCCTCTGTTCTAGCCCTAATATCTGGGGACCTTGATGAGACACCAAGCCCAGAATTCTAAGTAAATGTCTAAGGTTGTCTGAAATGACACCTGTTTTTGGCAAACAATGGAATAAGATGTGAGTAGACCTTCCAGTCATAGGTTCCTTTATGTGCAAAGGCTTAGAGTGAAGACTGAGCTCATTCAGGAACCAAGCGGCATCCACAGGCTGGTGCTCTATCCACTGAGCCAAACCAGCTGGGGCTTGTGTCCATTTTTTTTAAATAGGAACTGTTGACAATTGAACAGTAATGAGGTGTAGAGGAGCTTGTGAAACCTTTGGAGTCTGGTCTGCAGGTGATGGGAGTAATGGAAGATTTGGAGCAGCAGAGGCAGGTGATCTGACCCAGGTCTCATTAGACTTCCTGTGGCTGAAGCATAACAAACCATATTGCTGTGAGGGAGGTGGTAGAAAGTCTAGACTGGAGGTTGCTGTGGTGAGCATGATGGTAAGTGACCCATGATGGTGACTGTGGGGGTGAAATAAGCTTTTGTTTTCTGGATTGGTGTTTTATGTGTGGCCAACTGGATTTTCTAATTTTGACTCTGAGAGAGAGGTAAGAGCCAGGAATGATTTGAAGGTTTGAATTTGGCAGCTGCATATATGGAAGCACTATCAACTGAGATGCAGATATTCAGAGTAGAAGTGTAATGTCCATTGGGAATACAAAATTGTTATTTTTTATCTGTTTTGGTGTGCGATATTTCAGAGAGCACTTCATAAGCATCTGGAACTCTGAGGAGAAGTTCAGGTTGAAAATGTCTTTAAAGTTGGGAGTGCAGTGACCAGGGTAGAGTAGTAGATCATCTTTTTAAAAACTTTTTTTCTGTTTAATTGGAGAGCAAAGAGAAATTAAAACAAGATGAAACGGCAGCTGTTGCATCTTTGCTTGTGAATCACACACCAGGATTGTGTTGAGAGCCTTTTTGTGGTCAGTAGTCTGACTGATTTACATACGGGAATGAGTGGTCATATGTGAGATACACTGGACCTGGGAGAGAGGGCCATAGGTGATGGGACCTGAGTGCTTAAGGCTATGACTGGTGAAGGGACATCAAGTGCAGCACCAGAAGAGGTAGGCTCTGGATATCTGAGATTTGATATGGATCTCAATAGGAGAGGTTGTGGCTTTTTTTGTAGGGCAGTTACAGTGATCAATAGGAATGAGAGAGCATATATTAGTTTCATCTTGGCTAGTGTTGGGAAGGTTGAAGGGTAAGAGAGAAATACATTACTGAAGGGGTGAATTAGAGTATTGGAAAATATGATGATTAAGAAAAATGGTCCAAGTCATGTCGTATTTGTGTTACCTTTGGCATTATGTCTCTGGGAATGAAGCTATGTGAGAGAAGTGTTGTTCAAAGAGTTATGTGTGGCAGGAAGTGCAAATTGATGGCCTCAGCAACCTAAGCTTGGTTTCAAAAGGGTAAAGTCTGATGCCAAAATTTACAGGGAATTGGGATGAGATTCTAGGGAACAACAGGGTTATTGCCTGACAAGAACAGTGTCAAATCACTCACACTCTCATTAGGAACAACATCAATCCATATCCTATGTTCATGACACCCACTGTATTGAAAGGCGTAGTGTGTACAACATTTTTGTACTAGAGAGCAGGTAGGATCTATATGCTCTTTGCCCTTATTGTCATGGGAAGACACTGCATCAGTAGGAATATAAGGAGTGAGTGTCTTTGATGAAACAAAGGCCTGATATCTTCTTTGTATCAGAAGTCTAGGGAGCAGATGGATATGGAAGTTGGGGTGTATGATAAATGTAAAATTCTAGGAGAGAAGCTGATAATGGACTGAACTGTCCCCATTATGACACGATATGAACTTTGAGGATGTGGCCATTGCCTTCTCTCCAGGGGAATGGGGAATTCTTGATGAGGCTCAGAGACTTCTGTACTGCAAAGTGATGCTGGAAGTATTTGTACTTGGATCATCTGTAGGTAAGACCCTCACATATATCCTATGGACTGAGGTGATGGCATCTCTTCCTTGATATTCCACCTGTAGCTTTCTCTCTCCTACAGCCAGACCATGGGCTCTATAAATTTTCCTCACTCTCATGTGCAATGTGCTATGGATGCCAGTGCTGAGCTATGTGGTAGCCTTGAGAAATAAACTCCACAAACTTCTTTAACACTATTTTCCTCAGAAAGTGCAGGATGTGTCTGGGAGCCAGGCATCTTACAGAAAGCTTAATGGGCCCCACTTGCTGTTTCTATCCCTGGGAGAGTGACTATGTCTAGATCCATGGTTTCCACTTCTGCACCTTTCCTCTAGATAAAGGTTCTGGGTGACTGCCTGTGCCAGGTTATGTTCTTTACTTACATGAACCATGGGCTGTTCTTGTAAGACCCTCCTTCAATTGGTGTTTGTAATATTACCTTCCCTGTATACTATTCCAAGTGGATTTTCTCTGGACCAAGGCTGGATGGTCACCTCTGTCATCTTTCATTAATACTTGGAATATTTCGGCTTTATGTATTTGTAGAGAAGTTGGTACAGGGAGAACCCTAGTTTTTTTAACAGGGTGAACATGCAGGATGGTCTCATAAGAGGCCTGGCCAAGCTGAGTGGAAACTAGCAGAATGTATGACACAAAGGCTGTTTTCAAATTATATCGGGAACCAGATCGATTCCATCACTGCTCAGACGCAGGTGCAATGCCCACACCTCATTTTACCTTTCTTTTGAACTACTTTACACTTTATGATATGTTATTTCACCTGTGATTTCCTAGCATTCCGCCATGTTCACCTTCGTGGCATTTTTACATTACCTGCTCCTCTGCACTGCTGCCTCCGCAGTATTCTTCAAGATTGACCTGCACATGTGTTATGAGGTGCACAAACATATTTAAGTAGTCCTAGAAAAAAAGCTACTCATTTATTGAATTTTTCCTGAGATTAGACATAGACAAAATTCTTCAGAGCTTGCCTATGTCACCTGCAGACAAGCCTTACTGAACATTGTTAGCCTAAGGAAGGGCTGGAAGTCTTACCTCTCTTCCATGTGGTGCTTGCCATCTTTGTTTCATATTCCTGGTGTGGTCTTCCTTCCTTTACGATATTTAGAGGCCCATAAATTCACAAAAGCCTCTTATTAATCATTCCTGCATATCTCTTCTTTTCAAAAAAACTTCATAGAGCCATGGTGTCATGAGCCACACACTTTTGTAATATTACTTCCCTCTGTCACCACAATCAACATTCATTCCCTCACCTTTATTCTGTTTTCAGGTTGTTGACATAAATAGGATGATGAGGTGGTCTGTTCTAATCAGAGCGTAGCTATAGAAGGAGAGTCACAGGTCAGGGCTTCTAAGACAGCTCCAGCAACCCAGAAGAACCATCCATTTAAGCAGTATTTCTCTGTGTTAAAAGATATTTTGCATCTGAATGAGTTACAAGCAGCACATTTGGAGCATAAAGACTTCTTCAGTGAGGCATGTGTGAGAGACTTCTGTTTCAGTACAAACCCTCACCAGCAACAGAGGAATGCCAGGGGAGACACGTCCTGGAAAGAAGGTATGGACAAGGCCTCATTTGTGACCAGGTGCAGCTTCTACTTATCAGAGGTGCCTTCAAACAGCAGGGTGGTTGGGGAAGACTCCCAAACTCCCTCAGAGCTTCTCCCGCACCAGGCAACTCATAACACTGAGGAGCCAAACTGTGGCAGTGAGATTTCACAGGAATTTCTCAGTGGAAAAAGTAATCACCAGTGGGGTGATTGTGAAAACGCGGCCAGCTATATCCTCAAAGTTCTTGGATGTCAGGATGTGTGTTCTGGAGAGTGTGGCAAATGTAGGAAAAATTATAGATGGATCTTTATCCTCATTTGACATAAAAGAGTTGATACTGGAGAAAAGTCATTTGAATGTATCGATTGGGGAAAGTTCTTCAATCAGAGTTCCACCCTCTTTTGACATTAGAGAATTCACACTGGAGAAAAGTCATATGAATGTACAGATTGTGGGAAGTACTTCTGTCAGAGTTCCACTCTCATTCAACACGACAGAGTTCACACTGGAGAAAAGCCTTATGAGTGTAGTGAATGTAGGAAATCTTTACCCGCAATAGTCAGATCGTTATCCAGAAGAAAGTTCACACTGAAGAAAAACTGTATGGGTGTAGTGAATGTGGGAAGTATTTTAGGGATAACAGCTCCATATCCATAAGAGAATTCACACTGGAGAAAAACTTTATGAATGCTGAGAATGTGGGAAATTCTTTAGTCAAAATAGCTCCTTATACACAAGAGAGTTCACACTGGAGAAAAACGTTATGGGTGTAGTGAATGTGGCAAGTCCTTTAGGGATATTAGTCAGTTCCTTATCCACAAGAGAGTTCACAGTGGAGAAAAGCCTTATGTGTGTAGTGAATGTGGAAAGTCTTTTAGGCAAAATAGTCATCTCCTTATCCACAATAGAGTTCACAGTGGAGAAAAACCTTATGTGTGCAGTGAATGTGGGAAGTGTTTTAGGCAAAATAGTCAGCTCCTTATCCACAAGCCAGTTCACTCTGGAGAAAAAACCTTATGAGTGTACAGATTGCGGGAAATATTTTAGCCAAAAATATAGCTTTATGAGACACCTGAGACTTCACACTGGAGAAAAGGCATAAATGTGAAGGGAATGTTTCATTTTTTTACTCAGAATAACAACACTCAAGGAGACTTTATGATACACAGTTGCCTTAATATGATCCCTTTTGATCAGGACATACACTCTGCTAGATTCCTCATAATTTTCACGTACAAGTGAGGCTTCAAGGAGCTACTTGAACTTGCCATTCTGCCCAGGCCTCCTATCCAATTGATGTCACTATGAGTGATTGGGGCTGAAGTGATTTCATCTTTAACACCTGGCTCACCTGAACAGTGTGCATCAGTCACAATCCCTGTGTGCTCTCTTGTGCTTGAATAAATTCTAAATACTCTGAACACTTGGAAGGATCTTCATTCCTTTCTCTCTGCCTAGGGAATGGGCCTGATCCAGGGTTTGTCCAGAACACCCATCCTCGGAAGAGAAGTGGTATCTCTCTCAGGGAGTTCGTGGTTCTCATGTTATGCTGTGATGATTGGCTTAGGTTCTATTTCACCAATCTGAACACCACTGGCTATGATTTATGATATTTTGGTAAAGGTGTTTTTCCTTTTGTACCTTTAATTGTGATGGTTCTATTCACTGCCTGCAATGTTTTGAAAGCACTCTGGTGATTTGTCAGCATGTAAATGTGAACCAATATTGCGGGGACATCAAACCTTCAGTTCTTTGGATAGGAGAACATAATGGCAGAAAATCATTCTTCATCCCAAACTGGCTTATTTTGCAGTGCTGCCCAAGGTGTTGAAAGGAAGATTGCATACCTTTGTGGTCTTAATTTATATCCTGGTACTTTGGTTATGAGTGAGGTCAATGGTCACCCAGAAGTGGAGGCCTTTGCTGTCCTTCTGTGAAGAATATGAATTATGTTCTTTGTTCACAGTAGGTATTTCTTAATTCTTATCAATGGTGAGGGGAACTCCTCCCCACATACTGCAAAGAAGCCAAGTGCCATGAAGTATGATATTTCATAGTCTTGTGACATTTGTTGTAAGACTCTGAGGTTAAACTACCATTGAGACGGAAACACTGTATTCATAGTAATGAGAGAGACTGGAGTAAATTATATGGAAAGTGTCTCTTCTGAAAATAAATCCACAAATGTTCCTGGCCTGTGGCTTGTGTGACCTTTTTGTACAGATATTCTCAGCACCTCCAAAAATGTTTCCTGTAGCTGCAGTCATTGGCAGAGAAAATAATTTAAAGGATTTGTGGATTCCCCTGGTCTCTGTAAGGTGTTCACCACAAAGTCATTTCTCAATATGTAAGAACTCAAAACTAAAGGAAGGATAATCCTATAATCAATCCCAGGATGTGTCTTTTGTAACCAGTCAGCATTCCTGTTGATTCCATGGCAGTAGTCTTCACTGCTTGCCAACATTTGCTGCCACTGAGGCAAATCTGTTCCTCCCAGGAAATGAGCACTGACATGCAAGAAAGTGCACTTTTCTACTGTGTGTTATTTTGTGAGCCTTTACTGAGAGATAAAGCTGTGAAACATCACAATTGAAATAATTTTATCTGTCACTACATTCAAGGTGTGGCATAAGTGGACGTTCAGTTATGAGTACATAAACCACAGCACTTGTGATTTTAAAAAATACCTTTATGTTATTTTTTTTAGGAAAAGAGGGAAGGGGGAGAGAGATAAATATACATGAGCTGCCTCTTGCACACTCCCTACTGGGGCCACAGGTGAGGCTGTGTACTGACCTGAAATTGAACCAGGACGTTTCAGTGTACTGGTTGATATCCACCTAGCTGAGGTACACGGTGAAAGCAGAGTTTATTCCAGTATTTTTTATGTATTATTTTCCATACCAACAATTCTAAACCTACATTTCCCACACTCTACATTTTCCTCCTGCCCTTTTACAATCTCTCTTTCTGACTTTCCCAGTCTTCCATGCAATCATTCATTTTCCGTCCTTTACATTAAATTAGTTCATATTATTCATAGTTTTATAGTCACTGCAAGGTGTGTACTTTTAAACAAATACTGGTTTCCTTAATGCTACAGATATTTTGAGACTCAATACAAATGCTTATGTGAATACTGAATTTTTTTTAATGCTGACTAGTATTGTATTCTATGGATCACATCTTCACAGACCTACTACTTGATTGGTGTCACAGCGAGTATTTCTGGCTGAAGAGATTTCACCTCTAACACCTGGCTCACCTGAAGAGTGTGCATAAGTCACAACCCCTGTGTGATCAGGGGAAATATATTCTGTGTTCTCACTTGTGCTTGAGAAAATTTTGATTACTCTGAGCTCTTGGCAGTATCTTCATTTCTTTATCTATTACAAGGTAATGCACCTGATACAGGATTCATCCAGGGCACTCATCCTCAGCTAAAAAGTGCTACATCTGTCAGGGACATTGTGGTGTGCACATTATGCTGGGATGAATTGTTTCAGATTCTAATTCACCAACCTGCAAACTGCTTGCTGTCCTGTTCTGGGCTATGATCATTCAGTAAAGGTGTTGTTTTCTTTTGTACCTTTAATTTTGGGGACTATGTTCACTTCCTGGGATGGCTATAAAGGAAAGTTGTGACCTGTCAGCATGGAGAGGTGAACAGATATGATGGGGTCCCAAACATTCTGTGCTTTGGAAGGCACATAGTAATGGCAGAAAATAAGTTTGTCCAATTTTGGCTTTTTTTTAACTTCTGCCCAAGACCTTGAAAAATTATCTGCATGACTTTGTGGTTCTAATTTGCAGCCTGGTGACTCTATTATTGGTGAGGTCAACGTTCACACTGGAAAGGAGGCCTTTGTTGTGTTTCTGTGCACAATATTAATTATCGTCTCTGGTCACAATAAGTATTACATAATTCTCAACAGTGTTTAGGGGAATTGTTCCCCACATACACTAAAAGAGCCATGTCCTGTGATGTATGAAATTTCATACACTGGTGTCATTCTTTATATATTTTTTAATTGGTTTCAGAGATGAAGGGAGAGGGAGAGCGAGATAGAAACATTAATGATGAGAGAGAATCATAGATTGGCTGCCTCCTGCATGCCCCCTATTGGGGATCAAGCCTGCAATCCAGGTGTGTGCCCCTGACCAGAATTGAACCTGGGACCCTTCAGTCTGCAGGTTGATGCTCTATCAACTGGGCCCTGGTGTCATTTTTTGTATGACTCTGAGGTTTCAATATAACCACCAGTATGACAGAAACTGCATTCATAGTGAGTGTGAAAGATTGCAGTGAATTATATGAAAAGTGCCTCTTCATTTTGGTGTTGTTGAATCAAATCAATCTTACCACTATTCTTTTAAAATGTTTTTATTGCTTTTTTAGAGAGTGAGGGAGACGGAGAAACATCAATAATGAGAGAGAATCATTGATCAGTTGCCTCCTGCATGCCCCCTGCAGGGATGGAGCTCTCCAACCTGGGTATGTGCCTGACCTGGAATTGAACCAGTGATCTCATGGTTATGGGTCCACATGCAAGCAATGAACCATGGTATGTGGGCAGGACTATTCTTTTTTATTATTGATTATTAACTCTAT
>NW_005871680.1:0-16948 GCF_000147115.1 Myotis lucifugus | reverse complement strand
CCCCATTCAACCCCATGAATAATTCCATCCAAAATTGGAGACAAATTACACAAGGGAATTTCAGAACCACAGAGGATAGCTAAACAAATTTATTTTACAATGTCCTGATAGTCAAAATGACAGGCCCCTCCCCCACACTCCATGGCAATTATCCTGAGGGCCTACAGGCCAAATGGCCTTTAGCAAAACAGATGACACTCACATTGCCTCTTTTGGGAAAATCTGGTATGTACATGTAACTATAGACACTTCTGGAGGATCAGTGCCCATGCTTTTTCCGGTGAATCCACACACTATGATATTAAACATCTGTTACATTTGCCATTTTAGGAATACCAAGCAAAATAAAAACTGACAGTGGGCCTGCTTATAGCAGCCATGCCTTTGCCACTTTTTGCAGGACTTGGTCCATCCAGCATTCCATAGGGATACCTTATAATCCACAGGGCAGGCCATTGTTGAGCTTGCCCATTCCACCGTAAAGAGCATGCTAGTAAAACAAAAAAGGGGGGATATAGGACTCAAGGATCCAGCTATGATGCTATCCAATGCACTCTTTACCCTTAATTTTTTGAATTTGAATAACTGCTTTCTATCCCCCATAGAGCGTCACTTTACTTCTTTAGGACCAGCTCAGAAACCATAGGTCTTGTGGTGAGATGTGGACACTAATAACTGTAAAGGAACCAATGAATTATTCACATGGGGGAGAGGATATGCATGTGTTTCTACCCACCCACAGGGCCACTGTGGATTCCAACTCATTGGATTAAACCCTATCATGGCATGGCACGAGACCAATCCTCTCCCAGAAATGAAGAATCTGGGCCTGGGGACTCCACAGCCCCAAATGACGCACCTTCAGATGACCCAGATGGCCCCCGGGATAACCTGGGAAATGAAGAAGCTGATGGCAGAGGCTGAGCAACTGCTGGAAGATACTCATGCTCCATGCACCGCAGATAACCTTTTTCTTGCTATGACTTCCTTGATTCACTTCAACTCCTGTGTGGTACGGTTTGGCATTCTTGATTGGTTTTGGGCACCAGCATCTGCCACCTTATATTGGGCCCAAGTTATAGACCCACCTTTATTTAGACCCCTCACTTGGGGGGGACCCCCCTTTTCCTGTGTCTAACAACCTAACATCCCTCTTAGGGGGAGTAGACTTGCCACCAATAGGCTGTCTTAAACATGGGACACCTTGGACACCTGTCCCTCAAAATACCTGTTTCCATTCGAGTTTACTACCCTTATGTGTTACCTCCTCCAATTCCTCTCTGTACTGTATGAGGGCTCATAATCAGATTTGGTTACATGTCACTCCTAAACCTGATCAGATTAAAGCCCAGCTAACCTTTCTCTTAGCAGGCAGTCTGGCCTGCGGTAATCTGACTAATGCTACTGTGCCTCCCATACCTCCGAGAAAGCAAAATAAATGGTGGGACCCCTCTGCTGAGGCATTCCATTGGGAAGTTTGTCAAGGAAATCATGCCCATTTGACGGTCCTAGGGGACCAACAGATTATAGATTGGGGCCCACATGGTCATTTGCAAGCCAACCATATTGACATTCTGGTTCACCATGTGTCTAATGCTAGTTACATCAGTTAAGCAGGCATGCCTGAGGTTTGGACTGAGGGAGGGATGAGTTCCCCATGACCTCAAGTACTAGGCTTGCCAGTTCAGGAAACTTTATGGAAATTAGGCCATGTTTTCAGCCCTTTGAAATTGTGGCACGGTGACTGCCAGAACTCCTCTGGCCACTATAGTATAACTTTTACTAATAATCTTACTGACAATAGCTTGAGCTGCCCCACTCACCCCTGTGTCTTTGTTATGGGCCCCAATCGACTAATAAACCATCGCTCATCTTTTCTGGTACAGGTTGGAGAAGGAGCTTATTTTGCATCCTGTATTACCACCCAGAATATTACTTCATTGACCATCAGCACTATTATGATACTTAGGAAACAAGCAGAAATCCTACTACTTGTTAATCTCACTAGGAAATGGCAAGGTTCATCAGCTACCAAAGTCTTAGAAAGAGCACTGAGTCAATTATGGCTAAAAAGGCATAATCCCCAAAAGGTTTTTGGGAATGCTCATTGCAGCCATTATCTCAGCTGTTGTTATTCTTACTACCGCCAACATCGCTGTGGCAGCCCTTTCTGAGTCTGTGAAGACTACCACATTTGTAGACAATATGGCATATAATGTAACTAGGGAATTCACTATACAACAGCACATAGATAACAAAAAAATATTAGCTAGACTACAGGCAACAGAGGCAGCCATTGAATATCTGGGGGAAAGGCAGGGCGCTATAGCATACAGGCAAGTGCTTGATTGCGATTGGGAGCACAAGCACATATGTGTCTCCCCTTTAAACTGGAACAGTCGTCACCATCAGTGGATTGATGTTAAAAAGCATCTGTGGGGAGTTTTTCATGAGAACCTTACTGAAGAAATAAACATGTTAAAAGGCAAATTAGAGAGTCCTTACTTGCTATCAAGAAACATGAAACACAGATTATTGCTTGAAACACGGTAAAGGAACATTTGGAGTGGAACCACATGGTTTCCTAGAATCAGTTGGCACCTGATCGGACTAACTATTGCTGTCATTGTAATTCTCTTTGTTTTTCTTATAGTCTACAAAATCAGAACTCGGGCAGTGAACGCACTTTGCGGACCCTGACTGTAGCGGTTAAGCGGAATGAAGTTAACTAGAAGAGGACGTTCTGCCAGGAAAGGGCGGGAGCCTGCAAGCAGGCCACGTCAGAACAAAGTCTTGCAAGCAAGACGTATTGTTCAGTGGCAGAACTTTCCTTGAGGTGATAAGTACTCCATAAGGGCATGGAAAGCGAGGGAGGGTGCACTGCTACAGGTGGAAAGAGTCTTTGTATAACATAGGAAATTAATACTTAAATGTATAACTTAGCTCTGAGGATCTCATAAGCATGCCTGTTAATCATTGTCACTTGCTGTACTCCATTGTTATTTGCTGTACTCCCTGAATAAAAGCCATGAGGGCTTTGGGGGCTTTTGCTACACGCCTGAGCAAGCAGTAGCCCTCTGCTTCTCTAAACTTCATCCTGCACGCCAAGCACATCTCAGCGTCACTGTTCACAAAGAAAATCAATATCTGGCGCCTAGAACAGAGACCCAAAGGTGAATGATTGAGGATCGGGCAGGACCGAAAGGGAGATGCCAGCGCAGAATACGCGGAACTTTCGGCAATAGAAGCAGAGTAATGGGGAATAACCGGTCATTGCAGAGTCAATATATCGCTGTCTTGCGATCATTATTGAAGAGCTCAGGGGTAAAAGTGAATGATGAGGCTCTTAAAAAATTGTTTAAGGCAGTCCAGCAGCACTGTTATTGGTTTCACCCAGAAGGAAAACAGCAGTTAAATCTTAAGTTGTGGAAACAAGTTGGAAAGTCATTAAGGCGGGCTCATCAACAGGGAAATGCTATAGAGGCTGATGTATGGGCTATTTTTAATTTAGTAACATTAGCTTTACAGCCTTTTCAGTCGTATTCTGAAGATTATGAAAAAATTCCTTTGAAGTTGCGAAGTGCTGCACCAGGAGCTGGGTGTTTAAGTCCTGAGCCTCTCTCTCCTGAGAAATTACAACCCCCTGAGCCACTCCGGTTGCAGTCACTGAACCAGGGGAGTCAAGAAAGGGACAGAAAACTAGCTGTCAAAATGAATTAGGAGGTTATGAAAGAATAGCCTCAGCCAGCGATTCAGAGCTGGATGATTCATCTTCCACTGAGATGGATGATGATTTTCGCCCTTGCCCTAAGTTAAGGAAAAGAAGGGTGGCGAGAAGGGAAACGGAGATGAAGGAGCTTTTGTGGAGTCTAAAAGAGTTCTTACTTACAGTAGTAAGGGAAAGAAAGAGAATAAAAGCCCTCAGGAGTTGGCTGCACCGCTGCCGAAAAGTGAAAGTAAAGGGTCACTAGCCATTAATCCCGCCTGAGCAGCTGAGCTTCCACCCCCCTCCTGAGGACACAAAGAGCTGGTAATGCTCAATACCCTCAAGGGTTATATATATTGTTAACTATAATATTATTATATATAATTATATATGTTATTAATTTTTATATATTAATTAATATAGAATTAATTTATACAGCTTATAAATTAATTCCTTATGATTGAAATGCTAGAGCTAAGGCAGTATTAGCCCCAGGGCAATATCTGCAATTTAAATCCTGGTGCTGGGAAGAAGCCAGGAGAGTGGTGATGATTAATGCCCAACAAAATCCACCTGGATCTAACTTTGACCAGTTAACAGGAACTGGGACACATAGTAGCTTACAGCAACAGGTGCTGTTAGAGAATGCAGTTATTGCACAGATTAAAGCTTGATGCTTAAAGGCTTGGTCAAAAATGGAGGAGGCCGGCACCCCGGCCCAATTATTTTCTAAAGTTATACAAATAATAATAATATAATAATAATAATAATAATAATCTTATTAAAATCTTATATAAATAATTAATATTAATAATAGTACTAATTTTCTTGCTGATGCATTAAAAACTGCAATTCCCATCCTGTTAAATGTTATGTATGGATGTGGGAAAGTGGGACATATGAAAAAGGGATTGTCTGAAGACAAGGGTCCCACAAGGGAAAGCTAAACATGCTCCCGGAGTTATTGATGCAGATTATGAAGGAGGAATCTTAGTTATGATGTCTGCTTCTAGTATCATAAATATAAATGCTGGAGAAAAAATGGCACTGTTATTATTACTTCCCTATAAACAAATAGGGGATACAGCACCAGTTAAGCGAACTGGGGGATTTCGTAGCACGGGAAAAAAGGTCTTTTGGCATACAGTTTTAGGAGACCAAAGACCTCAACTTACAGTAATATTCCAGAGGGAATAAAAATTACCGGCCTGGTAGATTCTGGGGCTGATGTAACTATAGTTTCTACTTTGCACTGGCCTCAATCTTGGCCGGTACACAAGATGAATGCAACCTTTACAGGTTTAGGGACCCTCACTGAAATTTTACAAAGCTCTAATAAACTTGAATGTCAGGGGCCTGAAGGACAAAAGGGCGAAATACAGCCACATGTTGCCTCCATTGCACTATCTTTGTGGGCAGAGATCTTTTACAACAATGGGGGGCTACAATTACTATACCTTCTTTACAGAAAGGCCATAGACAAATGATTTATCAAGCTGGTGATAGCACCAGTGTTCAGGACCAAAATTTATAAAGGGGGCCACTCCAAAGCGCTTCGCCCTGCCTTTAAATGGAAAACAACTAAACCAGTATGGGTAGAGAAGTAGCCCCTAACAAGAGAGAAGTTAGAAGTGCTCCAAATTATTATTAAAGAATAGATACAACTAGGGCATATAGAAACTAGCTCTAGTCCATGGAATTCCCCTATCTTTGTTAGAAAGAAAATATCGGGTAAAATGTTAACTGATTTAAGACGGATTAATGAGATTATTGAGCCTATGGGAACTTTACAACCTGGGATTCCAAATCCAGCATTAATTCCTAAAAATTGGCATCTAGTGATTATTGATTTGAAAGACTGTTTTCCATGGAATTCCCCTATCTTTGTTAGAAAGAAAATATCGGGTAAAATATTAACTGATTTAAGACGGATTAATGAGATTATTGAGCCTATGGGAACTTTACAACCTGGGATTCCAAATCCAGCATTAATTCCTAAAAATTGGCATCTAGTGATTATTGATTTGAAAGACTGTTTTTATACAATCCCTTTACAACCTCAGGATTGTGACAAATTTGCTTTCACGGTCCCTTCATTAAATGACAGCCAATCTAATCAGAGATATCAATGGTGAGTCCTCCCCCAGGGTATGTTAAATAGTCCTACTATGTGTCAAGCTTATGTTCATCAACCTTTACAAATATTAAAGCAGATGTTTGCTACAGGCATTTGTGATCATTATATGGATGATATCTTATTAGCACATAAAGAAAAACTTGAGGTCGATAATATGTTACAGGATGCCAGAAAAGTGTTTAAGGAGTATGGACTCCAAATAGCAGAAGAAAAAAATCAACAAACAGAGCCCTGGTTATATCTAGGACAGAAAATTTCAGCAAGCATTATTCAACCTCAAAAGGTTCAGATTAGACGGGATTGTCTCAACACCTTAAATGCTTTTCAGAAACTGTTAGGGGATATAAATTGGCTTTGACCATCTATTGGAATCCCTACCTATCAATTAACTAATATATTCCAAAGATTAGAAGGATCTTCAGATCTCAATAGTCCTAGGCAATTGACTCCTGAGGCAGAAACGGAATTACAATTAATTAAACAACAAATTCAATCAGGACAGTTAGATCATATACAATCATTACAGAATCTTAAGGTTTTAATTATTCATACTACACATTCTCCAACCGGAATTCTTATGCAGGATACTAACATAATCGAATGGGTATTTTTACCTAATAAATCGAGTAAAAAATTATCTACATATTTACAGAAAATTTGCATTTTAATAAAAAAGGCAAGAATCCGTTTGCGACAATTATGTGGACAAGATCCACATGAAATAATAATACCCTTTAGTAAACAACAAGAAATTCATTGGCAATTATCAGATGGTTGGCGGAGAGCCTTTAGTAATTTTATGGGAAAAATTCATAATATTTATCCTAAAGACAAAAGAATTCAGATTTTGAAAAGGACTCAATGGATTTTGCCAAAAATAATTTCTCCTACCCCACCTACCTAGAGCAGAAACTTATTTTACTGATGCAAACAAACAAGGACTGGCTGGATACAGTAATTTTAAAGAAAATAAAGTAGTGCAATCTCCTTACCAATCAGTACAAAAGGCAGAATTGTTTGCAGTTGTCATGTTACTACAAGATAAAGACTCTATGTCTCTTAACATTATCACTGACTCTCAATATATGGAGTTTACTGTACAACACATTGAAATGGCTACTATCTTTAATAATGGGTCTGATTTGCATGAATTATTTCTACAGCTTCAAATGCTCTTGCGCCTCCGGCATGATCCTATCTAAATAACACACATTCACGCTCATTCTTTATTAGACCTTTATCTACTGGGAATATTAACATTGATCAATTGTTTAGTACAGTAACCTCCACTCAAAGAGAGCATAATATGCATCATTCCAATGCTAGAGCATTGAAGGAAAAGCATCATATTACTTGGAGACAGGCTAAAAATATTTTAAAAACTTGCCCCCACTGTCAGCCATTCCACACTGCACGCTTACCCATGGGGTTAATCCCAGAGGAAAAACTGTTAATGCCCTTTGGCAAATGGATGTCACGCAGGTGCCAGAATTTGGCAAGCTTAAATTTGTTCACCATTCTATTGATACTTATTCTCATTTCTCGTAGGCATCAGCGATGTCCTCTGAGAAAGCTGATGCTGTTATAACACATTTATTAGAAGCCTTTGCTGTAATGGGCAAGCCCCGAGCCATTAAAACTGACAATGACTCAGCATATTTATCAGGTAAGTGTCAACATTTTTTTTAACAATTTGATATTAAACATATTACAGGAATTCCTGGAAACAGTACAGGTCAAGCAATTATTGAACGGCAGAACCGAACCCTTAAGGAAATGCTGCAAAAACAAAAAGGGGGAGAAGAGCTGGTATCAGGCCAGACTCCCCGACGAAGATTATTGAGAGCTCTATTTACTTTAAATTTTTAAAATTTGAATACAGATACAGTGTCAGCTGCTTAAATGCATTGGGGACATAAAAATGAGGTCCCGGTAGAACAACCTATTATGTATCAAGATGTCACTGCGGTATTCATTAACTCCAAACTTTTTTTTCATCCGAAGTCCATAAATATAGCCAGAAATTCCCTTCAGTACCCATTCATCAGACCAAGACATCCTGCATATGAAACATCCAAAAAACTGCTGGGCCAAGGACAGGGCTAAACACCTTCTAGTCCAGGGGTGGGCAAACTTTTTGACTCGCGGGCCACAATGGGTTCTTAAACTGGACCGGAGGGCCGGAACAAAAGCATGGATGAAGTGTTTGTGTGAACTAATATAAATTCAAAGTAAACATCATTACATAAAAGGGTATGGTCTTCTTTTTTTTCTTTTTTTAGTTTTATTCATTTCAAACGGGCCGGATCCGGCCCACGGGCCATAGTTTGCCCACGGCTGTCTAGTCAAAGGTGTCTCATCGATAATCCTGGCACTGTGCAATAGATTTGTGCTAAAAATGCTCATGGAAGCATAAGCGGCATCTTCAACATAAGCCTCATAGATGAATACAGTCTTAAAGCAGGAGTATGGGTATGGACATGTAAGAATTTCTTCATAAAATTCAAAAACCTCATGAAGATATGATGTGGTATGTTTAAGCAATGGAAGAAGTTGGGGTAAACAAAAATGAGTAACCTCATGAATATGTGGATCTACAAGTGTTTCAAAAGGTCCAATGGCCAAGGCAATATTTGATGCAGCTGTTGGAATGGTAAGCATGTAATGGAAGGTCTTCTTCCTCATATCATGGGTATACACTGTCTCCACCAAATCACCATTGGAAACAGCCACCATCGCAGCATCTACTGTAAATTATAATTTCTATGTACATAATTCAGAGGATGAGTCAACACATGGGAACCAAAATCTTGTGGAATTCTGATACCCACAAGAGAAAACATGAGCACCTCTCTCTGCCATACTTCCCTCTACAGTGGGTACCACAAAGTGAAGACCTCCTTTTGGCTGATCCAAAGAAAAACTAATGTGTATCTTTAGGACGTTGAATTCATCAACGTGTTTCCATAACTCTGATGGAACCTCAATGCAAAGTTCTCCATTTCCTGCATCAGGATCCGCAGCACTCACCGCAGCTGCATAAGCGTTGCAAAAATAACTGAGAATTCTCTGTTTTGACTCATTGTGACAAACTTCCAATGTCGGATCATTATAAATAAAAGCAGCTTCTAAATCATTGATCCTTACTCGGTATATTCTACACTGCTTGCTGTTCAACTTGATTCTGTTCAAGTTTGCAACTGTGGGAAATATAGTCAGTTCCACAAATCCCACAACAGATTTTCTCTGGAAGTTTATGTTGTTGATGCAGACGACCTGATGGGTTAATTTGTACAGCCTTGGACTTTCAAAGCCGTTGTCTCCTTTCTTCCTGTTCATTCTGGCGGGCTCCTAGCCGGTGGGCGTCATGAAGCGATCCAGCGGAGCTGGGCTGCCCAAGCCAGCTTCCCTGATGGACAAACACGCCCCCGGTGGGGCTCCCCTCGGCCCCGCCGCCTCTGCCTCTGCCTCCGCCTCCGCCCTGTTGAGGTTTAACCTCAGCAAGTGCAGGGGTTCCCAAAGGTGTGCACGGAGTCAGCGAAGAAGGAATGACACGGAGACAGCGCATTCACTGGATCAGCAGCCCAGCCAGGCTCTAGCCAGGTGCTCCAGCGGCTTCTATGTCCCGGGACCATGTCTTGGCGAGATCTCTCCCCTGAAAGCTCCCTTGGAGAACGAGGACGGCGATGGCGACCAAGACAACAAGCCTAGGACTGAGAAGCTCCCCACACAAGACCCTGCTTTCTTTTATAGCGCCAGAGCGTGGTGGTAGGAGCCAAGTCAGCCGCTCGACCAATCAGCCGCCCCAGGACTGAATGCCTCACCTGGTTGGGCGCCAAGTTTAGGGGAGGAGGCTTGCATTGGCGCTTCTCGACCAGCAGAGGGCGGGATGGCTCTTCGGCCCCTGGTCTACCCCCTCCGCATCCCTTCCCTCTTTGGATCGATGTCCAGGCCCCCACCCAGTGACCAAGTCCAGGCCTGGCCATCTGGGCTTGCTGAAGTGTCGGCGCATTGAAAGGCTGGATAACACTGTTTTCTAAGGAGTTTTTTTTTTTTCTTGAGGTTTTTTTTTTTGTTTTTTGTTTTTTTTTTTTTTTTTTTTTTTTTTAGGAGGGAACGAGTTTTGTTTGTTTGTTTGTTTGTGTTTTCTACACCCGTTTTTGTTTATTATGTCAAAGGTGAAAACGTCACCTCCTCCACAACAGCAACCAGTAAAATTTATCCCAAAAATAACTCGGTACCAAACAGGTCTGTTTCTGAATTTAAAAAGAAAAAATGAATAAAAGGAAAAGAAAAATCTTCACATGAGGTTTAAATCCTGTTTCAAAACAGAAGAAACAACTCCATCATTGGCCACTGGGCCCCAGCAGCGTGAGAGAGGACGTCTCCACGCACGGACTTGCTGGCGCTTTAGCTGGTGTCAGCGTCCAGCTGGACATCCAACGCCTCGGTGCCCCTCAGCGAGTTGTAAGCGTCCAGCTGGGCGTCCAAATCCTCCGCAGAGATCTGCTGCTTTGAACTGCGGCCGGTGCCCCCGCTGCCTCCGCGAGCGCCTCTCCTAGTGCTGCCCCCGAAGCCACCAGATCCTCGGTTTCTGGTCATTCCGCCTCTGTTGACACTGTGTACCGGCCTGCACTGCGTGTCTGTCTGTGAGGTGAGGAGCTGGATGTGGAGGGGGCAGCTATCCAAAGGGACGCCATTGTACTCTTTCATGGCGTTCTGGGCGTCTGCCTTCCGCTCAAAGTGCACCTGGGCTGTACCCAGGCTGCGGCCAGAGCGGTCGTAGTGGACAGCGGCCTTCTTCAGAGGCCCGAACTCGGCAAACAGCTGCTAGATGTCCGCGTCGGTCACTCCGAAGTCCAGGATGGATAGCAGAAGCTCCGCCCAGGTCACCTGGCCAGCGCCCCTGCCGAAGCCCCTGTGGAAGCGGTCGTGTCGCCACTCGTCCGGAAGCTCTCTCAGCCTGCTGTAGGGCGCCCGCCAGTTCCTGCCTCGGCCGAGGGACGCCCAGTTCCGGAATGGCCCGCCGTCCCGGATCCCTGGGGCGGCGGCCTGCGCTCTGCCACCGTGGCCTGCCTGGGAGCTGACCCGTCCTCGGTCCTGGCCCAGGTCCCTGCCCCGACCCCCGCCATGGCTGTGGCTGTGGCCTCCCTGGGAGCCGGCCCGGCCTCGGTCCTGGCCTAGGTCCCTGCCTCCGCCGCGGCCGCCCGGCTGGCTCCAGTCCAGCCTGATGATGTCGTCCAGAGACATGTTGACTTTATCGGCCATGGCGGGCCTGGAATCGGCCTCGGATCGAGCCCGTGAAGAGGCACGCCGGTCCATCACTTCCCGCGGCACAGGAGCTGTTCCTGTGGGGCACCAGATGTTGGGATCCAGGCCCAGGAGTTCCCAAGGGTGTGGATGGAGTCAGCGAAGAGGAAAAGACATGGAGACAGCGCGTTCACTGGATCAGCAACCCAGCCAGGCTCTAGCCAGGTGCTCCAGTGGCTTCTATGTCCCGGGACCGGGTCTTGGCGAGATCTCTCCCCTGAAAGCTCCCTTTGGAGAACGAGGACGACGACCGCAACCACAAGCCTAGGGCTGAGAAAAGCTCTGCAAAGAAGATGCTGCTTTCTTTTATAGCCCCAGTGCTGGTGGGAGGAGCCAAATCAGACACCTGCTCGACCAATCAGCCGCCTGGAGGACTGGATGCGTCACCCGGTTGGGCGTCAAGTTTAGGGGAGGAGCCTTGCATTGGCACTTCTCGAACAGCAGAGGGTGGGACGGGCTCTTCAGCATTGCTTGGGCTGGGCCATCTGGTCGACGCCCGCCCCATTTCCCCCCTGCACCTCCCCCGCCACTCCCTCTCTGGATGAATGGTCAGGCCCCCGCCAAGAGACCAAATCTGGGCCGGGCCACATGGGCTTGCCTAAGCATCTACGAGTTGAAAGGCTGTATCAATGTCATTTCTAATGAGGTTTTTTTTTTTCTATTTTAAAAGGAGGGTTGTTTTGTTTTGTTTTTTTAAACCAGGTCAGAAGGTCAAATCTACACAGTGCATGCATGCTGCTCCTCCCAGGGGGTCCGGACTGAATGTTCGATAGAATCTCCAGGAAGGCCTCTGGGGATGGTGCCTCCACATTCTGGAAGGTGTTCTGCACTCTGCCAAACAGGATGAAGTATTTTGCATCCAGCCAGATGAACCCGAAGTGGTTCTCATCGAACAGGGCGAAGACGAACGTAGGTAAGTTAACAGTAATAGTTTCCACGCTATAGAAACACATGTGGCAGGTTCGGGGGAAATTCTGGTCTCTTGAGCCCTGCCAGCAATGGCCCTGGCTTTCCTCACTCCCGTGTTCTTTCTGCTGCTGCTGCTGCTGCTGCTGCTATGCTCCCGGATCACCTGCTCCTCAATGTATTGGACCACACGGGAGAGCTCGTTGAAGTTGCGGAAGATCTCGCCATCTGGCAGGTGGATGCGGCACATGAGGTGGATCTCTACCTTAGTGTTCATGCACTGTCCCGTGATGTGGGTGACCCTGGCAAACTTCCCACGGCTCCAGGAACTTGGCAGCCACCATTTTGTTTTTAAAATATATTTCATTGTTGTTGTTTTTTTTACCGAGTGGAAGGAAGAGGGATAGAGAATTAGAAACCTCAAAGATAGAGAAACCTCAATCAGTTGCCTCCTGCACACCTCCTACTGGGGATGTGCCCACAACCAAGGTATATGCCCTTGACCGGAATCGAACCAGGGACCGTTTAGTCCGCAGGCCGATGCTCTGTCCACTGAGCCAAACCAGCTCGGGCGGGAGCCGCCATTTTGAAACGGCAAAGGTCAATCCCTCTCTTTTATCCTCTCCCCGCCGCCCCAAATCCTGCGTTTTAACTTCCCCGTTTGAATAGCACAAAATCCAAGTACAAAACATTGTACAAGTATACTTCTTACTACACGGTGGTGGATTAATACCTTTGTGTTGTTGTTGTTGTTGTTGTTGGTGGTGTGTGTATGTGTGTGTGTGTGTGTGTGTGTGTGTGTGTGTGTGTGTGGAGGGGGGTAGGGGGGAAGGAAGGTGTGTGGGTGTGGGTGTGCGCGTCTGTGTGTGTAAATCCGCAGTCACCCACGGACACTTCTTGATCTGAATGGTCCGTCGGCATCCATGAGCACCCTTCAGCCCCTGCCTTCTTGCAGACAGCGTGCCCCCTGCTTGTCCTTCCCTGCTCTGGTCAAGTTGAGGCCCCTGGCTCCGGCTGCAGGAGGGTGGCTTGCATTGGCGCTTCTCAACCAGCAGAGGGCGGGTCGGGCTCTTCGGCCATCCGGGCGACTCTCTCCCGCCAGCCCCCCACCCCAGTGTCCTTGCCTTAGGGCCCCCCGAGAGACCTCCCCCCTTACCCTGGGGGAATGCTGCCCCACCAAGGCCTCGCCGCCCCCACCCGGCGCCGCCTCGAACCCCCCTTCCCACCCCACCCCACCCCACCCCAACCCCGGAGGATATGGGTATGGCCCGGAGCGAGATTTACACCCTCTCCCTGGGATTTTTTGTCCAAGGGCCAGCGGGCGCGCACCGGACATCGCCGGAACCGCGATGCTTTCCAAGGCACAGGCCCCTCTCTCGGGGCGAACCCATTCCTCGGCGCCCTGCCCTTCACAAAAAAAGAGAACTCTCCCTGGGGCCTCCGGCTGCTTCCCCGGGTGGTGGGGTCGGTCGCGTTACCGCACTGGACGCCTCGGGGCGCCCGTCTCCGCCACTCGGGATTCGGGGATATGAACACGACTCCCTTTCGATCGGCTGAGGGCAACGGAGGCCATTGCCGGTCCCCTCGGAATGGCGCTCGCCCATCTCTCAGGACCGACTGACCCATGTGCAACTGCTGTTCTCATGGAACCCTTCTCCACTTTGGCCTTCCAAGTTCTCCTTGGAAGAACTACAGCCGGGTATGGGCCCGCGGCACCGGCGCCATCCGTTTTCAGGGCTCGTTGATTCCGCAGGTGAGTTGTTACACACTCCTTAGCAGATTGCGACTTCCATGACCCCCGTCCTGCTGTCGCTATCAACCAACACCTTTTCTGGGGTCTGATGAGCGTCATTCGGTTCACCCCGCAGCGCCAGTTCTGCTGACCAAAAGTGGCCCGGTAGGCACTCGCATTCCACGCCCGGCTCCACGCCAGCGAGCCAGGCTTCTGACCCATTGAAAGAAAGTTTGAGACTAGGTTGAGATCCTTTCTGCCCCAAGACCTCTAATGATTTGCTTTACCAGATGGATGAAAGTTCATCTTTTGTGCATCTGCGAGAGCGCCAGCTATCTGGAGGGAAACTGTGGAGGGAACCAGCTCCTACCAGCCATGGGCAAACTACTGGCCACAGACTGGATCCGCCCGTTCTGCTGTTCTATCCCGCCCACGGAGCCAAAAGAGCGGAGGGTTCTCTTGCTCTCCCCTCCGCTCCTTCACTAGCAGCAGTGTTAACATGGCAACTTCGGGAAACACAACCGCAGCTCCTTCTTCTGAGTGGTCGGATTTATATCCGCCCATTCAGTAGAAGGAACAACCTCTCAATCTTCCAGAGACTCCTTTTAATGCCCGCAGACACATCTTCCAACATCACCCAGGGAATGCATAGACACGTTATCGTGGTGATGTAGGAAGACACGCCCCTGGAGAGCACAGTATCAGAGCCTTTCTGAGGTAAGATTAAGAGGTCTACTCAAACACAATTTTTTCCTGTTCCCACATTCTGTACATCACAATGACTTGTTAATAAAACAACAAAGACTTTCAGCTTTTAGGGCTTGTATCCACTGCAGTTTTTTTTCCCCACTGCGGATGCGTGCAGCAGGGAAAAAGACACACAGAGGACATGTCACACTAGCCATGCTGTGGCTGCATTTTTTTGCTGATACGGATGCGGTATCAGTAACACTACCGTGGCCACTAACCGCATGTGTTAGCACCAAAACAAATGCATTTTGCGCTGCGTTTGCTTCTCCCCCTTGTGTCTGTAAAAATGCGTGCTACAGGGCATTTGTGTTAACATGCACCACTGCACATTAGCATCAACGCAAACATGATGGAAACCTATGTACCCTGCATTAACCCTAGCTGCGCTGCATTGCAGTACTGCACCACACTGCAACAGCAGCACGGCTAGTGTGAACGAACCCTAATTCAGTGGGTTGAACAAAAAGATTGTATAGAAATGTGATGAACTAAAGATTTTATTACAAAATTGCTTAATTTCAGGGTTTCAGAAGTAATTGGACAAATGAAAAGCTGAAAATCAAATGTTCATATCTAATACTTGGATGAAACCCTTTCTTGGTAATGACAGCCTGAAGTCTTGTACTTATGGACATCACCAGATGCTGGGTTTTCTCCTTTGTAATGCTCTGCCAGGCTGTCACAGTAGGGATATATATATATATATATATATATATATATATATATATATATATATCCTGCCATTTCCAGCCTTTAATAAGAAAAACTGTTCCAATGAGCATTTAAAAGTGGCACTTGGTTGTTTTTATAGAGTCCAGTGAATGCAATCTGACATTGATAATGGGCTCTTTCACACTATGTGCACTGCGGCTGTTTTTTGCCAGTAACAGAAGTGCTAGTGGTAACTACTGGTTACCCATGTTTTGCACTGCCCTAGCACCTCCCGTACAAGTGTGTCTGGAAGACACAGCAATGTGCAGCTATGTGTGTTACCATAAACAAAGGGCCTGTGTGAAAGATACACAGGTTTCCTATGGAGGAAAGGGGTTGTTCTCTATGGTCAGAGTGTGCCTCTGTCCCATGTCTGAACTTTTTCAGATGATTTTGTTATATATATATATTTTTTTAGAAGACCAAAAATGTTATAGTAGAGCAAATTTAATCACTTGTTTTTATACGTTACTGTCTTATTTTAGTAAAGAATTTAATAAGAGAATGGTACTGTTGGTTTTAGCCCAATATTAAGCATGAGTGGACCAAAGAAAAGGAAAGTGGACAGTGAATGCCGAGTTTTTAAGAGGGAGTGGACAACAAAATATCTTTTCACCAAAGTCCGATCAATGCCGGTATGTCTGATATGCCAGGAAACTCTTGCAGTCTTCAAAGAGTACAATCTCAGCCATCACTTTGCCACAAAGCATGGCAACTATGCTAGCAAGCCGTCACCTCAAGAATGGGAGGCTACTGCACAGAAGTTGATGGCTAAATTACAGGCTCAGCAAAATGTCTTTCACAGACAAACTGCAATTCAAGAGACAACTACCAAAGCAAGTTTTATGCTATCATTCAAATTAGCAAAAGCTAGCAAACCTCTCTCTGGAGGCGA
This sequence comes from Myotis lucifugus, assembly GCF_000147115.1. Taxonomy (NCBI): domain Eukaryota; kingdom Metazoa; phylum Chordata; class Mammalia; order Chiroptera; family Vespertilionidae; genus Myotis; species Myotis lucifugus. The sequence continues at coordinate 801 of NW_005871680.1, read as the reverse complement.
GTTTTTGAAAGAATGTATGATAGAGACAGCAGGTCTCTTGTGTCCAGAGAGCAAAGGCAAGTTTGAAAAACTCAGCTTCTTGCACAGGACAGTGACTCCTTGAGTGGAACTGATTGATGAAGACTTGGCCAGCAAGTTAAATAGTAAGGCAGAGTTCTTTAAGTTTTATTCACTAGCATTGGATGGAAGTAATGACGTAAAGGACACTGCTCAGCTCTTAATTTTTATCCGAGGGATTAGTGACAATTTTGAAATTACGGAGGAGTTTTTAGCCATGGAGCCACTGAAAGGATAAACACGGGGAGAGGACTTGTATGACCGGGTGTCAACTGTCATCGAGAAAATGAAGCTACCATGGAGTAAACTTGCTAATGTCACGACAGATGGATCTCCAAATTTAACTGGAAAAAATGTTGGACTGCTAAAAAGAATTCAGGATAAAGTGAAAGAGGAGAACCCTAACCAAGATGTTATTTTTCTTCACTGTATTATTCACCAGGAATCATTGTGCAAGTCTATATTACAACTTAATCATGTTGTTAATCCAGGCGTAAAGCTTGTTAATTTCATTCGAGCAAAGGGACTTCAGCACCGTCAGTTTATTAAGTTTCTGGAGGAAAGTGATGCGGATCACCATGACTTACTTTACCACTCTCGTGTCCGCTGGTTGAGTTTGGGCAAGTTTTCTAATGAGTGTGGGAGCTCAAAGAAGAGATTGGTGCATTTTTGAAATTAAAGGGCAAGTCTGACGAATTTATAGAGTTGAGTGACAAGAATTGGCTGTGTGACTTTGCATTGCTG